>NW_004444146.1:1077865-1160220 GCF_000243295.1 Trichechus manatus latirostris | reverse complement strand
TCTTCACTTTCAACAAGCAAGGTTGTGTCATCTGCATATCACAGGTTGTTAAGTTTTCCTCCAATCCTGATGCCGCATTCTTCTTCATATAGTTCAGCTTCTCAGATTATTTGCTCAGCATATAACTGAATAAGTATGGTGAAAGGATACAACCCTGATGCACACCTTTCCTAATTTTAAACCATGCAGTATCCCCTTGTTCTGTTCGAACAACTGCCTCTTGGTCTATGCACAGGTTCCACATGAGCACAATTAAGCATTCACAAATTCCCATTCTTTGCAGTGTTATCCATATTTGTTACGATCCACACAGTCGAATGCCTCTGCATAATCAATAAAACACAAGTAAACATCTTTCTGGTATTCTCTGCTTTCAGCCAAGATCCATCTGACATCAGCAATTATATCCCTTGTTCCACATCCTTTTCTGAATTCGGCTTGAATTTCCATGTACTGCTGCAACTGCTTTTGAATGATCTTCAGCAAAATTTTACCTGTGTGTGATATTAATGATATTGTTCGATAGTTTCCGCATTTTATTGGATCACCTTTCTTTGGAACAGGCACAGATATGGATCTCTTCCAGCTGGTTGGCCATGTAACCAACTTCCAAATTTCTTGACACAGATGAATGAGTACCTCCAGTGCTGCCTCCCTTTGTTGAAACATCTCAATTGGTATTCTGTCAATTCCTGGAGCCTTGTTTTTTGCCAGTGACTTCAATGCAGCTTGGATTTCTTCCCTTAGTACCATTGGTTCTTGATCATATGGTACCTTCTGAAATGGTGTGAATGTTGACCAATTCTTTTTGGTATAGTGACTCTGTGTATTCCTTCCATCTTCTGTGAATGCTTCCTGAGTCATTCAATATTTTGCTCACAGAATCATTCAAAATTGCAGCTGGAGGCTTGAATTTTTTCTTCAGTTCTTTCAGCTTGAGAAATGCTGAGTGAGTTCTTCCCTTTTGGTTTTGTAACTCCAGGTCTTTGCACATTTAACTATAATACCTTACTCTGTCTTCTCGAGCTGCCTTTAGAAATCTTCTGTTCAGCTCTTTTGCTTCAACACGTCTTCCATTTGCTTTAGCTACTCTACATTCAAGGGCAAGTTTCAGTCTCTTCTGACATCCATTTTGATCTTTTCTTTCTTTCCTGTCTTTTTTAATGACCTTTTGCTTTCTTCATGTATGATGTCCTTGATGTCATCCCACAATTTCTCTGGTCTTCCGTCATTAGTGTTCAATGCATCAAATCTGTTCTTGAGATGGTTTCCAAATTCAGGTGGGATTTACTCAAGGTCCTATTTTGGCTCTCACAGACTTGTTTTAATTTTCTTCAGCTTCAGCTTAAACTTGCATATGAGCAATTGATGGTCTGTTGTGCAGTTGACCCCTAGCCTTGTTCTCACTGATGATATTGAGCTTCTCTGTCATCTCTTTCCACAGATGTAGTCGATTTGATTCTTGTGTTTTCCACTTGTTGAGGTTCACATGTATAGTCACGGTTTATGTTGTTGAAAAAAAGTATTTGTAATGAATAAGTCATTGGTCTTGCAAAATTCTATCATGCAATCTCTGGCATTGTTTTCATCACCAAAGCTGTGTTTTCCAACTACCGATCCTTCTTTGTTTGCAACTTTCACATTCCAATCACTAGGAATTATCAATGCATCTTGATTGTGTGTTTGATCAATTTCAGACTGCAGAAGTTGGTAAAACTCTTCAATTTCTTTGTCTTTGGCATTAGTGGTTTGTGTGTAAATTTGAATAGTAGTCCTTGTAGGCATATGGGTATTATCCTATCAATGATAGCATTGTACTTCATGATAGATCTTGAAATGTTCTTTATGACAGTGAATGCAATGCCATTCCTCTTCAATGTGTCATTCCTGTCATATTAGACCATATGATTGTCTGATTCAAATGGTCAGTACCAGTCCATTTCAGCTCACCAATGCTGAGGAAATTGATCTTTATGAGTTCCATTTCATTTTGATGACTTCCAATTTTCCTGCATTCCATGTTCTGATTTTTAATAGATGTTTGCAGCTGTTTCTTCTCAGTTGGAGTTGTGCTCCATAAGTAAATGAAGGTCCAGAAAGCTTTACTCTATCTAAGTCATTAACTTTGACTGCTTGGAGGAGACAGCTCTTCCCCAGTCGTATTTTAAGTGCCTTCCGGCACTATATCTGACAATGTTCCACTGCTATTCATAAGGTTTTCACTGGTCAGTTTTTTCAGAAGTAGGCTGCCAGGTCCTTCTTCCTAGTCTGTCTTAGTCTGGAAGTTCCACTGAAATCTGTCCACCATGGGTGACCCTGCTCTTATGTGAAATATTGGTGGCATATCTTCCAGCATCACAGCAACATGCAAGCCACCACAGTACAACAAACTGAGAGACTCGTGATGGATATTTACTATTGCAGATTTATTATAACAAAGGATACAAATCAGGATCATCATAAGGAAGAGACACATGGGCAAGGACTGGGAGGTTTCCCAACATGGAGCTTTCATACCCCAAAGAGGGTGCGTCACCCACCCTCCCTTCTCCAACCAGGAAGCTCTCAGAGCCTCTGGGTGTTCAGAGCCTTTGTTGGTCTCAGTCATTACGGATTCATAATTGAGGCCTCATTGCATATGCATAATAGATTAAATCATGCCTCCTGAGGTTAGTTGATATCGGGTTACCAGGTGGTTCTTTCTGTTCTGGTCAGCCCCCAATCATTAGCACAAACCCTTTGGTGTGGTTTGGGTAGCAAAGGTATTTCAATTTTCAGGGAATTCTAAGGATTTAGAGTTATCTTCTCAGGAAACAAGGGCAAGACCACATTACTTTAGGTAAAGTTAAATTCTTTACACCACAGTACTACATTATGCTGATGATGAAACTTCTAGGTAAGCAGAGAAGTGGAGGGGCTGACAGCACTGTGATTTAGCCTTCTTTTGACATTCACCCAGTGTTTCAGCTCTGCCAGTAACCTCATCTATCAGACGGGATAAGCTTGATGCTGCAGCAATAACAACAACCGAAGAAAACCCCATATCTCAGTAGCTTAAAACAACAAGGTTTTATTTCTCAGTTATATGATATGCTTATCTCATATCAGTGGGACACTCTGCTTATGTAGTCACGGTGGGACCCAGAGTGACAGCAGGCACCATGTTAAATGTTAGTGGTTCCATGCCAGGAGAAAACCAAGCAATGGGATGTCCTACACAGGCAATTACGGCTCCAGTCACTTTTTATCACAACTCGTTGGCCATATTTGGTCTGTTTGCCCTACCTAAAGACAAAGGGCCAGGCAGTTTAATTCTCTCTGGGTGGCATAAATGGTTTGTGCTCAACTGCTAACCTAAAGGTTGGCAGTTTGAACCCACTCAGAGGTACTGTGGAAGAATAGGCCTGGCGATCTGCTTCCATAAGGTTTACGACCAAGAAAACACTATGGGGCAGTTCTATTCTGTAACACAAGGGGTCACGATAAGTTGGAATTGCCTGATGACAACCAGTCTGGCTTTTTTGTCTCCAAGTGGAGAAGTGAGCTTGCTGTGAGGGGCAGTACCAACCACCACTATACCTAGCATCACATGCTCACAGATCCTATAGTGCAAAGGAGGCCTTGCAGTGGCATACATCTCTGGTGGTGGCTTTCTCAGGAAATCTGTCCTACAGTTATCATTCAAAGTCCAGTAATTGATTGCTCCATGTACAATGCTTTCTTACCTTGGAACAATGAGAATTATCACTCTTAAAGGGATCTGAGCCCAGATGGCAGTTACAGCCATAGATTGAAAGGAAAACCCTCCACATCCAGCCGATTCATTTCCACTCCTTAACGCCCTGTTGAAGTGGCCTCATAAACGCACATCTCTTGGCTGCAAGAACTAGCAGCCTAAACAATGCAGTGTGAGAGCAGTAATTCATATTTTTAATCGACCTGTAGTTTCTGCTCACTTAGTCCCAGTGCTGGCCTGGTATGTTGGTGCCAGTATGTATGGCTTATGTTGTCATCATTTACGTTATTTATTAAAAAAAAAAAAAAAAATCAGAGCTATTGTGAAATGAAGGGATTCCTGGAATTTCTGTATGTAAGCATCAGTGAGGATGGGGAGGTTCCCCTGGCCTTGGAAGTACTTCTGTTCTCCCATGGAACATATCTTTTAGGGGTGAGGCTTGGGAGAATAGAAGAAGCTGATTTATTTCTTTGGAGCATCCCACCTTTTTTCTTCAGAAATTTTGAATGTTGAAAAAGTTTCTCTTGGTTTACTTAGTTAATGAGTTGGTTTTTAACAGTGACCTAGAGCAAGGCCTGCTTTCCCTACTCCCCTGCAGAGCTGCTTTGGGAGCGTGATGAAGTGGGCAGCAGGCCATAACGGGCACACATTTAGGAAGGGTGGTTTTCATGTTTACCATCTTCCCTATAAAGAGGCTACATGAAGCCTGGAGCGTTGGTTACGGACGAGGTGCAAATGCCTGCCGAAGCCAGAGCCCATGCGAAGGCCTATTTCGTTTGGACGGGGCCAAGCTGATAAGGGGGCTCTTTTCTCAGAAGACTGTCTCACTACTCAGGAGTCCGTAGTCCACTCTGCAGGATTAAACAGGAGAATAATAAATTATGCTTTCTTTATCCTTTGAGTATCTGCTGAAAAGACCAGCTCTGAGTGGATACTGGATCCTCTTTACTTAGTTTACACAGGTGAGAAAAAGCAACCCTGTGTCAGGAAAAATGTCACCGAAGACAAGAGCTTAGAGATGATTTCTTTCTGGTCAGGGCATGGCTTAATGGAAGGGAAAGCCCCTGCCTCTCCCTACCCCCGACAAGAACCAATAGCATGCCTCTGCAGTCCCAGCCCCTGCCTGCTCTGTATCTCGCAGAGGCATATGGAGAATGTCTGGGGGAGACACAGAAAAAAACAAAGGCTCAGGAAAACATGTGTCCAAGACTCCCTCAAACGGCAGCCATACATTCCAAGAGCACAGGGACCTGTGCCCTGTGAACCACTGAGTCCCCCAAAGATGGTGACCTCGGTGAAACTGAGGCAGCCAGAAGCTTGGCTCCACCACGTGACCTCAAGCAGACCATTCACCTTGCTAAACCAGTTGTCTCCATGGTAACATAAGGATACCAATTCTGTCCACCCTGCATCAGAATACAGGTTGTTGTAAAATGATGAATGCTAAAATACTCGTGGAAGTCTTCAGTGTGGCACACAAGCACCTCTTTCTATTATTGCCTCAGATCTAGGGCAGGTGTCCCTTTTCGCCACCCTCCACAGTTGCCTGATGATTCTCCTGCCTCACTCCGTGTTGTTGTTAGCTGCTATGGAGTCAGTCCCCAACTCGTGGCAACCCCATGGACAGTCGAACAAAATGCTGCCTGGTCCTGTGTTGTTCCCATGATCCATTGCAAATCAGACCATTCTGATCCATAGGGTTTTCATTGGCTGATTTTCAGAAGTAGATCGCCAGGCCTTTCTTCCTCATCTATTTTAGTCTGGAACCTCTGAAGAAACCTGTTTATCATCATAGCAACACACAAGCCTCCATTGACAGTTTGGTGGTGGCTGCACATGAAGTGCATTGGCTGGGCTCAGGAATTGAACCAGGCCTCCCTCATGGAAGGTGAGAATTCTACCATTGAATCACCATAGCCCTCTGTTCCACTTCATACCCCTTCCCAAACAAGGCAAGAAAGATTTATATATTTGAATTTTCTGGGACAGTATTGAAAAAACTTAAAGGTCTGATCACAAAAGCAAGCATTTCCACAGAAAATACTGAGTGGAGCTAGACAAAGCCATGTTTCTGAGTTGGAAAGTATGAAAAGCCAGACTGCGGAGAGCAGCCTGTGTACTTTTGATCCTGTTCCATTTCTCTGGCCTTTGTCTTTCTTTTATAGTATCATTTGTGGTTTCCTAATCTTTGAAAGTAAAGGTTTCTCATTACAATGTCCTGAATGAGACCCCAGGTATGTCCTGAGATTGTTAGTGTTAAAATTCCACAATAGATCGCTCTATACACGTGAGACAATTCACAAAACCCTTTCACGAGATGCAGCTCACAATCTCTTGAAGTGGCCCACACAGGCAATCAGCTCAGTCCTGTTCCCTTTTCCTCAAAGATGGGGACACCAACTATGGTACCAAAAGAGAAAAGAGTCCAGGGGGCAGTAGGCCCTATTTATAAGGTACCATGGATCTTTGATCCGTGGCAGGCTATTAAAATCTAAAGCTTTGAATACTTTCCATTTCAAAACAGGTAGGCAGAAAGAAATACATATGCGTAAGACAAAATTACACTTTTGATAGTCCATATTGATGGTATTAAACTTTTAGTATATATTAAAAAAATATGGGAACTTGTTAAAAATGGAGATCCCTGTGCTTTGAGGAGTACAAACAGTTAATGTGCTTGGCTGCTAACTGAAAGGTTGGAGGTTCAAGTCCACCCAGAGGTGCCTTGGAAGAAAGACCTGGCTATCTATTTCTGAAAGATCAGCCTTTGAAAACCCTATGGAGCACAGTTCTACTCTGACACATATGGGATCTCTGTGGGTCAGTATTGACTCTATGGCAACTGGTTTTTCTGTGCTTTGCCCTTAGTAATATTAGGCTAATAAGGCTTAAGTGAACCCAGGAATCTGTGTGTTTATAAGCCCTTCAAGTGATTCTGATGAAGATAGACCCAGGACTACACTTTGAGGATTATTGGCTTATATTTTCAGGGTAAAACATGGAAGTTTTTTTTACAGTACAAGTCAAATTTGCATAGCATAAATGCTTGATGGAGTCACTGATTGTTTTGTCAAACTTGTTTCTAAGGTACTTGAATGATGGAGAATCATCAAGGGTGAGGAGGTGATTGGTGAATATTATTTGATGAGGTTGTCACTCTGCAAATCAAGTGGGACAGCCCTGCATGTGCTGAGTTGCTGGTTGCCTTACTAATATGAGTCACTGAGTGAAGGACGCATTCACATAGCACCTGTGACCAATGTGTGTCCTGGTTATAACACACAGCAAGAGAGACTCTGATTTTATGCCCCTTCCTGGAGCATAGTGGAGCCCCTGGGTGCTGCAAACTGTTAAGTGCTTGGCTACTAACTGAAAGGTTGGAGGTTCCAGTCCACCCAGAGGCACCTCAGAAGAAAGTCCTGGTGATCTACTTGCAATAAATCAGCCATTGAAAACCCTATGGAATACAGTTCTACTCTGACACATGTGGGGCCGCCATGAGTTGGAGTTGACTTGACAGCAGTTGGTTTTGTTTTGTTTGTTTAAGAAGCGAAGACTTTTCAGGGTAGACAACGTGGGGCCCTCAGAGGCTGTAAGGCAAGGGAGAGCCTGGTCAGATCTGTCCCTTCTACGGACCTCTTTGGCTACAGGGTAGGGGGCAGGGTTTTGAGAGATATTGAAGACCAGAGTCAGGAAGACCAGCTGGGGAGACGCTGTCAGATTCTAGAAGAGAGAAGATGAGAGTCTGAACCAAAGCAATGGCAGTGAAGGTGAGGACTGGTGGGTTGAGGAATACTTGAGAGGGACAATCAGACATGATTGCCAGGATGTGGGGTGAAGGAGGAGCAGGAGGCAGGGAGGATCCCAGGATTTCTAGCTGTGTGACTGGTGCCTGGTGAGCTGGAGAATAAAAGAGAATAGGGGAGACTGTTAAGTGTGATTTGATTATGGAGCATTTACCTGCTTGTGTGGTTTACTGGGGAAAACTCCCCTACTGTTCACTTACACCTAAGAGGTTTCACCTGCCAACCACAAGTACTGTTCTGGCTTCCTTGCCAGAGCTTTCCTTTTGTAGGAACATTCTTGTCTCACCCACTTTGCTGTGCTGCCCAAGTTCACATGGTACATACACGAGGCTGAAGTGTGCTTCCATTCCATCTTCCAGGGCAGCTGTGGGGAGACCCCAGACCACTGAGATCACAGGGTGCATTGACCCCTGATCCAGGGCAGCTGTGGGGAGACCCCAGACCACTGTGATCACAGGGTACATTCACCTCCGATTCAGGACAGCTGTGGGGAGACCCCAGACAACTGTGATCACAGGGTGCATTCACCCCCGATTCAGGGCAGCTGTGGGAGAGCCCAGACCACTGCGATCACCGGGTACATTCACCCTGATCCAGGACAGCTGTGGGGAGATCCCAACCACTGTGATCACAGGGTATATTCACCCCTGATCCAGGGCAGCTGTGAGGAGACCCCAGACAACTGTGATCACGGGGTTCATCCTGCTAAGCCTGAGCAAGGACCCTTCTTCCCTTGGCAAAGGGAATTGTTCCCATCTTCTCAGTCCTCATCAAACAAAATAGTTCCCTGGCTAACTTCCTCTCCTTCTGCAGATGTACCTGTTCCCCTAGGTCTCTTGAGGGCTCGAGCTTATTGATTGGGAATGATTTCTCTTTCCTAAGGTAGCCATGGGAAGAGGCAAGGCCAGCTTATGGAGAACTGTGCCCAAGCTGCCAGCCTAGAGGCCTTCCTCTATGAAGCTACTTGGCCGTGGTCAGTCATGGGTCAGGCATTTTGAGGATAATTCGATAAAAATCTGTTGTCAGAGATTATGGCAAAAAATACCTAAAAACAGGAATATGGTCGATGCTGAGGAAATAATTGGGATGTATTTTCAAGTTAAGGAGCCCTAGTGGTGCAGTAGTTAAGTGCTTGACTGCTAAGTGAGAGGTTGGCTGCTGGAACCCACCAGTGGTTTCACAGGAGAAAGATGTGGCAGCCTGCTTCCATAAAGATTTATAGTCTTTGTTATGGGGCAGTTCTACTTTGTCCTATAAGGTTGCTATGAGTTCGAGTTGACTTGACGGTAATCAGTTTTTTTGGGGGTTTTATTTTCAAGTTGTGCATTAGTGTTAGTTTGCTTCGTTAATAGGGAGAAATTAGATAGGCATATTTCATTTTGGTTCAAAATATGGTAATGGTGTTTATAATACATGTACTGTCAAAGCCACGTCTTTGCTGGATAACGACCCACAGGACATTTTTCAAAGCACTGTCTTCCTTGGCTCTGGGATTGCCTACCTGCTCCGCTTTGCCAGGGGCTCCCATGGGTGACCTCTTGGGGTTGATATGTCTGGAGGGTGGTGGGCTGAGGGGCTGCCTACAAGGGTGGATTTTTTACTAATTTGTTTATGATGTTCTTGTTTATGTGTCTCTGTGTTTTGTGATTTCAGCTGACAAAAAGGTTAAAATAAACCAAGAAACTTTTTTTCTGTTCTTGAACTTCAGTGTCACTTTTAACTACAGGTGATTATTTTCATTAATTGAACATATAAGTATGCGTGTAGTATTTGGGGTTGATTTCTCCCAAGTATAAAAGGAAAGTCTCATTACTAAAGACGTTTAAAACATGTGACTTATCACGGATTCTGTTTTCTGGGGCTCTATGTGTCTGGGTTTCAGGGTTCAAGGAAAATCCAAGAAGGCTGGGTGGCGTACCACTACCACCAGCTGCTTTCTCCGTGTGAGAAAGGCCTGGTGATTGGCTTCTGTTAAAGATTATGGCCAAGAAAACCCTGTGGAGCACTTCTACTCTGCAACACATGGGGTCGCCATGAGTCGCGGGCTGGCAGCAGCTAACTTCAAGCAGGCCCAGTGTCTGGGTGCACCCTGCAGTCCATCTCCACCTGTGTAAATTGAACCATCCTCTCAGACTTGGCTCAGATAGCATCTCTTCCCTGAAATTTTCCTGGATAACTCTAACTGGAAATGACCCCTCACCGCACGCACACACGCTGTCAGAGGCAGTTCTTTCGCTATCTTCT
The DNA here is from genome assembly GCF_000243295.1 of Trichechus manatus latirostris. NCBI lineage: Eukaryota > Metazoa > Chordata > Mammalia > Sirenia > Trichechidae > Trichechus > Trichechus manatus. The sequence continues at coordinate 1,150,434 of NW_004444146.1, read as the reverse complement.
AGTTCTTGTTGTTTTTCTCCTTTTCCTTCTTCTCCTTCCCTTCTTTTCCTCTTCCTCCTGCTCTTTCTTCTCTTCCTCCTCTCCCTTCTCCGTATTTTTTTTCTAGCATGTTTCACTTATTAGTTTCTATCACAGTTAACTTTTAAAAATTTTTTATTGTGCTTTAGCCGAAATTTAACAGGGTAAATTAGTTTCCCATTTGATAGTTTGTACGTAAAGTGTTGCATGACATTGGTTGCATTCCCCACAATTTGTCGGCACTCTTCCCATTTCTGCCCTGGTTTCCCCATTTCCTTTCATCTGGAGTTTCTACCCCTTCCTGCCTTCTTTGCTTTTGGGCAAATGTTGTCCTTTTGATCTCGTATAATTGATTGTCCTAAGGAACACACACCTCTTGGGTGTTAATTGTTTATTTTATGGGCCTGTCTATTGTTCAGCTGAAAGGTTGTTTCCAGGAATGGCTTCAATTCCAGTTAAGAAGGATGTCTTAGTGCCATAGTCTCGGGGGTTCCTCTAGTCTCTGTCAGACCAGTAAGTCTGGTCTTCCCCTGCTCTGTGCAGGATCCTCTGTTGTGATCCCAGTCGGTGGTAGCCGGGCACCATCTAGTTCTTCTGTTCTTGGGGTGTATCACAGTTAACTTTTAACCTTCCCATCTTGGAGCATAAGCTCCTTGACATGAGGGATCATGTTTGTTCTTTTTCGTATTTCCTAAGTGCTACCAGTAAGTGATAAAGATTGTTGGGTGACTCATCAATGAACTCTCCCTTCTTTAATAGTTCAGCAGTGGCTTATTGTGAAGGCTGGGACTGGAGTGCACAGGTGCCCCATGTGCAGTCTGTGGGGTCCTCTGGCACATGGCTCCACCACCTCTTCTTCCTTCGACCATTGCTTTGGCCTATGGTGGGGGTGCTGGCTTTATTGATTCCCTGTTTCTGGCTCAGTCTTATTTAGTCTCTGTTTACATTTCCAGGGCATCAGTTCTAGATAATGATGGGGTTTCCCAGCCTTTGATGGTCCGAATAAGCATGATTCATGGTGGGAATGTGGAACATTTTTGAGGCTAGGTTAGGTGTCTCTCTGTCATAAGAACTATAGGCTATAATTCTGTGTGATGAGCGTTAGCGACAAATACTACACATTACATAATACTGTCTGTTTCCGTAAAGATTACAGCCAAGGAAACTCTGTGGGGGTAGTTCTACTCTGAAACACATGGGGTCGATATGAATCGAAATTGACTCGATGGCACAAACAACAACATCCATGCTCAGAAGCCAATGTAGAAACAATTTCATGGTGAAAAAATGTCGAAGTCCAGGTTTGATACTGCGAAGTGGAACGAATGATACAGTGGAGGGTTGCTTAAACTTCAGCCATTTGAATAACATCTGGATGATTTTTCCCATCATCAATATTTTTCTTTAACTTAAATAAGGGTTCTTTTTAAAGGAAACTGTATATCACACTGTAAGTGGAAAAACAATATCACTTGCCAGAAGTAATTAAAATAAGCATAAAAAAATCCATTGCCACTGAGTCGATTCCAACTCAGAGTGAACCTATAGGACAGAGTAAAACTGCCCCATAGGGTTTCCAAGGCTGTAATCTTTACGAGAGCAGACTACCACATCTTTCTCCCATGTAGTGGCTGGTGTGTTTGAACTGCTGACCTTTGGGTTAGCAGCTGAGCGCTTAACCACTCTGTCACCAGGGCTCCTAAAATAAGCATATGGCTACTAAAAAGGTAAACTTTTATCAGAATAACATACCAAGTTGCATTCATCTGGGACCACCCAACCTGCTGGCACCATTAGTGGTGCATGTGTGACACTTTGGGAAACACTGTGTGGCCTGAAGAGCCTTCAGTAGAGAAAGGTCTCCATATGAATCCAGTTTCTGCTACTTACTAGTTGTGGTATTTGGGAGAATAGACTTGACTCCTTTGAATTTCCATTTCCTCACCAAGGAAAAGGGACTAATAGAACCTCCCTTGCTGAGCTGATGTATCACAATATCATATGTAAAGTAATATTTAGCCCAATGCCTGGCAAACAAAGCTATTGGAACATAAATAATTTGAAGACTTCTTAGCTATTTTTTTCAGTCAGCAAATGTGAAGAGAGCCTTTGTCAGAGTAGGCAAACAGCCAAGTACTGAAAGTGTTGTTATATATCAACTATCACTGAACTTGGACTTGTACTCCATGATACTTGAATTGTTTAACCTTGAGCATGCTTGGTGGAAAGGTATGGTAGTGTGTTCCTCCCTTTAGCCCAGAATATAGTATCAGAAGCATGGAAATAAACTTCTCTAGCTCACACAGATCTTGTTTCTGTGGCCCCTTACTGTCTCTCTTTCCTCACCACCCTTTTTATCCCTGGTGTCATTTCCTCAGTCCTCAGTCTCCACCAATGTCTTTTTCTTTGGGCTCTTCCTCAGCATAAGGAAGTATTGCTGTTTTCCTTGCCAGACCTGCCAAGGGCACCTGGGTCAGCGGAGCAGAGGGGTGTGCTGTGCAGTAAATAGGAAGCCGGGCTCAGGCTGTGCTTGTTCCGCAGTCTGCCTGGCCCTGGCTGGGTGTGGAACACTCTCCCTGGCTGGGTGCCTGTGCTGCCCCGTGATCAGGGCACCTCTCGGCACTTGTGATTTTGGCACCTGAGGAGAGAGGCCTCCCACAAACCCTCCCTCTACTCCATTTCTATTGTGAGCCATTCCTCTTGCCCCATAATAACCTTTGCCAGCTGGGAAGCAGCCCCTGACGAGGACTCCCTGCTCTGTGTCCACCCCTGCCAGCCCTTCGGTTGGTTGTGGTGAGCCATCACCAGAGCAACCCAGAAAAACGAGGGCCGAGCACTTTGTCAGGTGAGGGAAGGTCAAGGGACAGTAACAAAGCACTGAGTGCCTCACACTCACTAGGTCAGTGAAATCTGAAGGAGCCAGAGTACTTTATGATGGATCATTTACAAAATGAAAGCAAAAGCCCCCAGTGAACAATCAGTTTACCAAAGTCCTTCTGAATGGCTAAGTTTTCCTCCTTCCATCTTACTGGTAGGTGTGTGAAAGCACAGAAAATGAAGGGACTTCTCCAAGACCATCTACTAAGCTGAGATACAAACCCGTTGCCGTCTAGTCAATTCTGACCGACAGCAACCCTATAGGACAGAGTAGAACTCCCTCATAAAGTTTTCAAAGAGTGGCTGGTGGATTCGAACTGAAGATCTTTTGATTAACAACCAAGCTCTTAACCACTGTACCACCAGGGCCACAAGCTGAGATACAAGCCGTTCCTAAAACAACTACTAAGAGTAAATTTGTAAGTCGGCTAGTTGAAACTCAGAATTCATTTATCTGTAGGAAAATTGTGACAATGAAGTTCACCTTCCTAGATATAGCTACAAAAACCCTTTAACTCATAGTGTAATTCATATTGCAATGGCAAATGATGAAGATTAAATATTTACCGCATTTGTAATTAAAATATTAAAAATAATAAGCCATGAATAGTGTTAAATTTTTACGTTGATATCTAGTGCTTGAGGAGGAGTTCCTGGGGGTGCGAACCCTTAATGTGCTCAGCTGTTAACTGAAAGGTTGTCGGTTTGAGTTTACCCAGAGGTGCCTCAGAAAAAAGCTCTGGTGATCTACTTCCAAAATATCAGCCATTGAAAACCCTATGGAACACAGTTCTACTCTGACACACATGGGGTCACCATAAGTTGGAGTTGATTCCACGGCCACTTTTTTTTTTTTTTAGTGCTTGAGGAAACTAGGTCTGCACTTTGAGCAGACTGAGGAGCCAGGTGGAGGCCTCTATTTCAGATTTCCAGAGGTCGACTGTTCTTTCTGCTAAACTACTTCCTCTCTACCTCCCTGATTTCCTTCTTTCTGTCCCTGTCATTCTCCACAAATATTTATTGAGTACATACTTCATTACACACATGAGGTACATACAAGCATGAAAAAAGATGGTTTCTGTCCCCAAAATTAAAATTCAGTGTGGTAAGTTTATCAATAGAACTATGCTCAGAGGCAGTGGACAGAGGATAGAAAACTAAGTAGTGTGTGTATGTATGTGTGTGTTTGTGTACACACATGTGTCTGTGGAAGCTGGGGATTGTCAATAAAACCTTTTGATAGGGAACAACATGTTAGTCATTTGAGCTGAAACTTCAATGAGAATAGGAGTCACTCACATGAAAACATTGAGTGGCTGCAGTTCAGCCTAAGGGAACTGGTGCAAAGACATGGGGGCAGGAACATTGGTGACCAGCCGTTGAGTGTAGTGTGCTTGGGAAGCAGCAGAGGGAAATGGAATTGAGAGGTAGATTGTAAATCACAAGGGCATTGAATGCTTCAAGACTTCATGTGGATATGATGGCAGACTTGGGGAGAATTTCAAGCAGAGGGGAAGTGCGGCAAGACTGCCGTGGAAGCACTGGGAACAGAGTCACTGGAGGCGAATAGAATAAAGGCAGGGAGGTGGTAGCCATTGTCCAGGTCAGCAAAAATGAGGGCATTTTTGCCTTTGACGGAAGGCAGCAGCAGGAAAGTGAGGAGACATGAATGGATTTGGAGATATTGGTGGCTCAGTGGTAGAATTCCCACCTCCCAGAGACATGGGTTTAATTCCAGCCAATGCACCTCATGCATAACCACCACCCATCTGTCGGTGGAGGCTTGTGTGTTGCTATGATGCTGAACAGGTTTCAGTAGATCTTTCAGTCTAAGATGGGCTACAAGGAAAGACCTGGCAACTACTTCCAAAAATCAGCCAGTGAAAACTCTATGGATCACAGAGGTCTGATCCACAATTTATCATGGGGATGGCATAGGACTGAGTAGCATTTCATTCTGTTGTATATGGGGTTGCCATGACTCAGGGGCCGACTGGACAGCAGCTAACAACAACAACAAGGAGATTCTAATTATATCTTAAATCTCTCCACTGTCTCCATTTCTACTGCTGCCTGTACAAGCGACCATCATCTACCAGTGGACTCCCTGCAGTGGTCTTCCAGCTGGCTTCCGTAAGCCCACCCAGGCAACCTTCATTCTATTCTCAGTGATCTTTCTCCAATCAAAATATCATATCACCCACCCCTCAACTTAAAACTCTCCAAATGTGTATAAAATAAATGAAGTCCTGCAAGATTGACTTACCTTTCCAATATCATCTCTCACCAAGTGTCCTTCACTCTCTGGTCTCTGGTCATATGACTGTTTTTCAGTCCCAGTCCTTCTGTCCCCTGCTGAGCCCCCTCCCTCTATTTTTTTTCTCTACCTGGGTTGTTCCATACTTCCTTCACCTAGTTAATCTTAATTATACTTAACTGAGATCTTTAACCTATGACACACAATGGTCCAATACACAACCAATTGTCATGGGGATGGCACAGGACTGGACAACATTTTATTCCATTGTGTATGAGGCAAACTTAACAACAGCTAACAACAACAACATTATAGACTGTCAACAGCCTGTAACTTCTCTTTATAGTACTTTTTACAGTTGTAATTTTCATCTATTTGTAGGATGACTTGAGTGATGTCTGTCTTCATCTCAATCTCACCCCTACATGCCTACAAAGTACATTCTAAATTCCATGAGGTCAGGGAAGGACGTTTGTAGGACACGGGGTACAGCTGTCTAGTAGGGAGTCTAGTAAAACCCCTGAGCGCAGGGACTAAAATGGACTCATTTTGTGCCTGTGGACAGAACTCAGTTCCTGACACATGATTTTGTGCTCAGTAGATACTCTTGAATTTGTGTTCATTTAAGAACAACCAGAAAGAAAAATATGGAATCCTGTTATATTTCCTTGGGGATAAGATGGACAAGAGTCCTTGGCTCAAGGCTTCCATCTGTCACTCAGCTGTTTGAGATAAATTATTTTTACATAAATTTTGATCAGTCTCGACAGCCTTATGACAAGAGGAGACAAACTTAAAACATGTTATAACTAACCCAGCATTACCTTAGTTATAACAGTGAATTTTCCATCACACAAATATTAGAAAAAAACAGTGGGTGATGTTTTCAAAGGACCTCTTAAGTGTCTTAAGACAACGTTGGCACTTAATCAGAGGGTGGAATTGAGGCCCTACTCCTATAAGGAGAGTGGTTAAGGTGATCTTTAGAAAATTCTTCCAGGTTGAGTTCTGTTTTTTTTCCCCCATATCTAAAGTTCATTACCCTTTTGCCATAGACAAACAAAACCAAACCAAAAAACAAACAAACTCGCTGCCATCAGGTTGATTCCTACTCATAGTGACCCCATGTATTACAGAGTAGCACTATGCCATAGGGTTTTCTTGGCTGTAGTCTTTATAGAAGCAGATGGTTAGGGCTTTCTTCTGTGGCGCTGCTGGTTGGGTTTGACCGCCAACTTTTAGGTCAGTAGTCAAACGCAAACTATTTGCTTCACTCAGGGACACTTGCCATGGATATAGAGTCTTAATTCCTCAATTTATCTTTCTTTTCTCTTTAGAGCTTCCATCACTCATCCTCTGTCTTGGCGATACATCCTCTTTCTGTCTAGCCAAGATTAGCTGCTTTGGGATGTTTCCACAGTCTCCTCTGTTTTCTCCTTTTTTGATGCCCCTGATGACAGCAGAGATGTTTTATTTGAAACTGAGCATAGTCAGAATACATCAGCTTAGGGAAGATTTAGGAAGTTTTACAAAGTTATTTGCAATAAAGTTTCTAGTCCAAAATTCTTTTATTACGTTACAAGTTATTCTCTGATGCAGTTGTGGTTTAGCCAAAGAAGTCCTCTTGGAAAGAGGAAGAAAGATCTGGGTTTTAGCTCTGACTCTGCCACTCATTAGTTGTGGGACTTTGAACTTAACCCTCTGACTCTTGATTTCCTTGCTTGTGAAGATGGGGTTATAGGCCTATTTTTCAGGGTCATCAAGAAGATTTAATGAGATAGCTCATGATAAGCATCTACACAGTCCTAGACAGAAGTAGAAAATGTTTGTTTCCTTCCTGTTGTCAATTTTCTTCCCTAGTTGATAAATTTGGGAGGAATGCAAGTGCTATACTACAGACAGAATTCTGGAAAGAATTTGTGTTAAGTTGGCTGACTAAAAAGTGTTGGTCACAAAGGTGGTAGTTACTACACTAGTCATTAAATTCACACACACACGCACACAAATACAAATATAAAAGATTAAACTTGGGATAACCACCTATCTCCCAGTTGAAAGGGACTGTTTTAAATTTAAAGAGTTTCCGTTCATGTAAGTAAACACATATGAAGATTGCCAACCCTTGACCTCCCGGTTTGTCTTTCTAATTGCTTCCTTTACATTGCCATGTGTGTGTCTCCAGACCCACTTATACTTTTTACCTTTTTATTTGCTTCTCTTCCTAATATTTTCCTTCTTGGTTAATAGGATCATTATTCATCTACAGAGTACCCTAAGCCAGAAAGATACCACATGTAGTTTTCTTCTTTCTGGCGTCTCTTGGTGTCCTATCTCTTAGACATGCCTTGGCTCTGTCCCCTCCTCACCATCTCCCCTGCCATGGCCATATCTCAGTGGTCAAGATCTGGAGAGGTGAAAGTTAAGAATATCAACACTTGGAAGAGAAAGAAGATTCTCCATATCTTGAGGTAATTTTTGACAATAAATCCTAAAGTGGACTTGGTGATTAAAGGTTTGGAGGGGAGCTCTGTGTGCAGGTGTTATGTTTTCCTGGGCAAAACATTCATCCTGGACAATATCTTCTTCATGATTCCCTGTCCTTAACCTCAGCCCTCACCTACACCTTTGAAGCTGTGAGAACTGTGACTTAAAATACGTTATTTGGTCACTATCACACATTTTGCGTTCCTTTCAGGGAAATGAATATTTATGCTCATTTAGCAATGTCTTTTATTTTCAGATTCCATCTTCTCATAAATCCTGACTTTTTCTTTTATCAACAGTCTACTTTTGAAGGGCTTCCCCTTTTGCTTTCTTCAAGGAGTGCTTGAAATCTCATGATTTTAATTGTACTTACTTATTTATTTTTTATAGGGTCCCTGGGTGGTGCAAATGGTTTATGCTCAGCTACTAACCAAAACGTTGATAGTTCAAGTTCACCCAGCGGCTCCACGGAAGAAAGCCTTGGTGATCTATTTCTGTAAGATTATAGCCAATAAAACTGAATGGAGCAATTCTATTCTGTATCATATGGGGTTGCCAGGAATGGATGTTGACTTGGTGGCAATGGGTTTTTATATTTTATGGATTGCAATATAATATTCCTAGAGAACTGTTATTTTCTTCCCTTAAGTTTGGCTATGGTGCTCTGTGCATCTAAATAAACTTCTTCTGAATTAGACAGGTTCTTAATTTCTGTTGTCTCCTTAGCTCTGTGCACTATGGGTGACCTGACTACCTGCGCTTGGGAGTCCCACTTCCTCCTCCCTCTGCTCCTGCCTAGGGGCTCCCTCTCTGCTCATCTTGGCCTGGACTTCTCTCATGAATCCCTGATGGGGAGTGCCTTTCTCTCTCTGTTAAACCATCCCTTTTACCTTTCAAGGTTGTCTCTATGTTGCTCTCTCCCTTCTTTGCACTCCTAAGCACCGGAAATTTCTGTTTCCTTTGAGAATGTACAGTTTTCCCAATAGGATAATAAAAGACACTGAGCCCTTACCTTCTTTTTAATCTCCTGCTCTGCTTAGCACAGTGATGAAAGGTTATAACTTAACATATACTGAAGAATTTTGAATACCAATATTAAAATACACTTGTGCTTACATTACTATAGAAGATACAACCAGTCCATACAACTCACAGCGACGCCATGTGTGTCAGAGTAGAACTGCTCTCCATAGGGTTTTCAGTGGCTGATTTTTTGCAAGTAGATTGCCAGACCTTTCTCCCAAGGAGCCTCTGGATGAACTTGAACCTCCAGCCTTTCAGCTGGCACCAGAGCCCACTCAAGGACTCCAATATAGACGATAGACTGTGCTGATTCTTAGAAGAGAGTCACAGAGCTTTAGGCTTGGAAGGGAATTTAAAGGTTATCCGGAAGACCACCTTGTTTTGCTTAGAAGACACTCAGTAAAGCTTTGTTGAATGAATGAACATCAAGAAAGATGAGCCTTGGAGAGCAATTAACTTGTCCAAATTTCCACAACTATCAATATTTATTGAACTAATGCCTCTAGTCTAACTCAATATAGCACTGGGCCCATTTTCTATGGGATTTCCTTCAGCAGCCACGCTCTTGACACTCCTGCAGTTACTGGGCACAGAATGGAAGTCTCTTTTTTAGTGCTATCAAAGCTTGAATGGTTTTAAATGTGTTAAAGGGTAAATGATTTTCTACTCATTCTTTTTGAAATATACTTTCCTTTAGATCAAGCAGGTAAACTCTATGAAGACAAGCAGGTGAACTCTATGAAGACATATAAAGACCTTTAAATTGTTAATAAACTTTCTCTTAGAAGGCTTATTTTACATACAATGAAATAAAATTAAGTCTATAACCTTAGTATCCAGGATGAAATGGAAGTGGAAAAAGATAAGACCTCAATGATTGAGTCTAGTTATGATGTATGTTTAAATCTTGATTATTTTATTAAAATGCCTGTTGTTCATTACCTTTTTTTTTTTAACATTTTATTGTGCTTTAGGTGAAGGCTTACAGGGCATCTTATTTTCCCAATCAAAAATTTATATGCAAATTGTTCTGTGACATTGGTTGTAATCCCTGCAATATGTCAGCACTCTCCCCATTACCACCCTGATTTTCCTGTTTCCATTTGTCCGGTTTTCCTGTCCCTTCCTGCCTTCTCATTTTTTCTTTTGGGCAGATGTTGCCCTTTTGGTCTGACATAGATGACTGTTCTAAGGAAGACTTTCCTCACGGGTGTTATTATTTATTTTATAGGCATGTCTATTATTTGGGTGAAAGGTTATCTCTGGGAGTGGCTTCAGTTCCAAGTTAGATGGGTATCTAAGGGCCATAGCCTTGGGGGTTCTTTCAATCTCTATCTATTTTAAGAATTTGAGTTTTGATCTAAATTTTTTTCCCACTCTAACTGGGACCTTCTATTGTGATTCCTGTCAAAGGGGTTGGTAGTGGTAGCTGGGCACCGTCTAGTTCTTCTGGTCTCAGGCTAGCAGGGGCTGTGGTTCATGTCCTTTGGACTAACTGCTTTCTTAAGTCCTGTTCATCTACTTCTGAATAACAGCATAAAGGTACTTGTTTTCTAAGTAGTGATATTTTATTGCCGAGAAAGACATATTGAGTATTTCAAAATATAATATTTACAGCAATTTGGCCAATCTCCAAGACTATCAGTGCTGCTGGTGATGGAGTTGATGATTCACTAAGTAAAGGCTGTGGAGGAGCCCCCTCCTTTTAAGACTGTAAGAATGAGTTGTACAATTATTTACTTGATACCTTTTATCTATAATCCATCAGGGTTGGCTTGGAGGAGCTCTGGAAGCCATTTCCAAATGGACATTTGCAGATCATGTGGGAGGCAGGGGGGAGGCAGGGTTTTAGTCTTTGTTTGCTTAGGAATGAAGCAGAAATTCCAGGATTGCCTCCAAGCCCCTGTGGTCATAGGACTCTTGTCTAGAATATATCATCTGTGTATTTCGGGACTCCAGAGCAATTGTTCTATCCTTCCAGGTGAGAATGAGCTTCCACCTTCACTACTTCAGAGTCAGACTTCAGGCTTCCCTGCATGGGGGTCTCAGAGAGGTGAAGAAAAGGGAGTTATTGCTTCTGGGGTTAGACTCCTGTAGTAAAAACATTATGGAGGCAGCACTGGGCTGGATTGTGGCACTTTAGCCAGTTACTTAGCTCCACAAGTCTCAGTTTCTCATTTGTGAAATGGCAACAACAGTCCCTAATGATGCAGGCATTTTGTAAACACTGAATGAGACATCTATAAGGACTCGGAGCCGTGGTTGATACCCCAAATGTGCTCAGCGATACAGTGTCACCACCACCCTTCTATCAGTTTGTTGTACTATGGTGGCTTGTGTGTTGTCATGTTGCTGGAAGCTGTACCATCAGTATTTCAAATGCCTACAGGGTCACCTAGAGTGGACAGGTTTCAGCGGAGCTTCCAGACTAAGACAGGAAGAAAGTCCTGGCGATCTACTTCTGAAAATTAGTCAAAAAAAACCTTCTGGATTCCAAGAGAACTTTGCCCGACTTGGTTGCTTTGGACAAATCATCAAGAGGGATCGATTGCTGGAGGAGGACATCATGTTTGGTGAAGTAGAGGGTCAGCAAGGTTGAGGGAGACCCTTGGTGAGATGGATTGGCACAGTAGCTGCAACGATGGCCTTGAATACGCTGGCAATTGTGAGAATGACACAGGAGCAGGCAACGTTTTGCTCTGTTATACATAAGGTTGCCATGAATGGGAGTTGACTTCACAGCAGCTGTCTCTCTCTCTATCAACTTATGCCTAAGTGATAACTTTTACTAACTATGTGTGTATCAGTAATATAAAGGAGTAAAACAATTGAAGGCAGTTCTAGACTTTTCTGACAGGGGTCAGATGGCTAAAAGTGGATATTCCTCTATAGACCTTATTTTGGGCTGACTTTGTGGTTCTCCAACTAGGATTGACTCAAATAAACTATTTTAGTATTAGCTGGTTGTCTCTGAAGCTCTGAGGATGAAACATCAGTCAATGAAGATGAGGGAGGGGGAAGGAAAGGAGGAAGATTTCATTCTCTCTGCTCTGAAAGATCAGTTCTGGAGCCTCCCAAGTGTGAAGGGGAAGACTGGGCTTTCCCTGTTTTGGCCGAGATTACTCCAATACTGAGGTTTTCTTTGGGTCAAAATTTATTAATCCTCCCCTTTAGCAGATTCCTTACCTTAAATTGCGTATTTTCTAGAGAAATGATATGGATTTGCTTAAAGATGATTTATAAGTATTTTATATCCCTTTAAGGTATGTTCTCTGTTGTGTTTTAGGGGAAAATAAGATTGTGTAACCCAAGGCAATTGTTAGAGTTTAGTGAATATTAATGGGATCATACAAAAGTCAAGATCAAAGACACTTGGTTTATAATTTAGTTAGTGACGTGTCCACCTAACGCTGGCATTCTGTGTTTGCCTGAGACTAGGAATCTAGAAGTAGAAGGTAAAAGGAGCTACCTGGAACATAGGAATGGCAAATGGAGCTGAATTCAGGTTCTAGGGTCTAAGGATATGGTCCCCTGTCCTGGACTACAGAATTGTCTTTGAACTGTATCAACGTCGTTTTCAGCTACATCCCCTGTGACATGTTATGCTGTGAGATTTTACATATTATATTCAGAATCAAAGCATGCTAAATGGTTTCCCCTTAGGGTCTTTCCTTTAGGTCTGAGAGAATATTGCTATAATTTGACCCGGGGTAGATAATATCCTTTTGCATAGTCTATGATGAAAGGATTTGCTAAGCAAAATGACAGTGCAAACAAGACTTCAGAGAGGGTGTTTCACATGCAAACATTTGGCAGCATGCACCGGTTAAGTGCAAATGTTGCATAAGCTACAAATGTCTTAGCTGTTGAGTATTCGCTGAGCAACAACTAGAAGTTCATACTCTACCTATTTTATCTCATTTAGTTCTTGCAACAACTCTTCAAAGTAAATTCTACTATGATCCTTATTTAACAGACAAGGAAACTGAGGCTTAGAGTGACTGAGTAGCTTTTCTAAGTCATGCAGCTAGTAAACTGCCAAGCCAAGCCACATTCTTAAGAGCTAAGTTATAGTCTCAATAATCATGTTTGTCTGACTTGTGAATGGTCAGAGAATGTCTGGGGCTGCAAGTAAGCGAATATGCAATTGAACTTGGTTTAAACATCTGGGGTTTCTTTTTCTCCCTTAATGAGAAGTGCATAGACAAGTATTTTCTGGGATTTGCTCAGCTGTTCAGCAATGTCAGGGCTCTGAGCTTGTGTCTCTACACTTCTAGTAGCAGCCCCAGTCATCAGTTCCTCACGTGATAATGTTGAAAAGTTGGAAGGAAGCTGACAAAGACCATTCTGTCTATGTGTCTCTCATTTTTTGATCAGAGGGAACAATCTTTCCCAAAATTCTGGAAGACTTCTCCCACATGGGGCTGGTCACATGCCTGTGCCCAGCTGCAATGGAGCAGGGAAGCAAGTATCATGGATTTGTGAGCTTGATGAGGGGAGCTAGCTCTGCTGGAAGAGGGGCATGTGGGTGACAGCCTTTCTTAGAAGGCATCAAATAGGTTTTATGACAGTAAATACCGTGAGCTGTTCAATTTCCTTTCTTTAAGGTGTCCAACCTCTTAGCTTAAGAGTCTACAGGAAAAGACTGGCAGGTCTTGGATAGAGCTGTAGACAAACTAGGATGGGACATCATGTGCTCTTTGGTGACTATTTAATTGTGATAACTGTCATTTTCAAATGAGATAATTATTGGTATTAAACTGTTGGAATACTGAACCAAAGGGGAAAAATTACCTTCCAACTAGTAAGAATAGGAGAGGTTGATCATAGTTGTGGTAACAATTGGTACCATTGATTGAATACTTATTATTGCATGCCAGATACTGGACTAAGAGACTTATAACTGAGAAGACCATGGCTTCTAGAGGTTAAGCAAATTGCCCAGGAAAGCATAGCTAATAAATAACAAAGCCAGGATTTGTTTGACTCTGACAAACACTTCACTGCTAAGCTACCTTTGAGGGAGTGGCATCTTGGGCTCCCTTGCTCTTTGTTCTTGAAGAGAGACCCTTTAGCTGGGTACTATAAAGCAGTTGAAGTCCCTGGGAGGTGCAACAGTTAATACAGTCTCCTGCTAACTGAAAGGTTGGAAGTTCAAGTCCACTCACAGGTGCCTTGGAAGAAAGACCTGGAGATCTACTTCTGAAAAATAAGCCATTGAAAACCCTATGGAGCACAGTCCTACACACATGAGGTCACTGTGAGTTGGAGTTGACTCAGCGGCAACTGATTTGGTTTTGGTTTATAAAGCAGTTACCCCCACCCCACCCCAATATTTCTATGAGGCCTCCTGTCCTCCTGATCTCTTTCCTAACTGTGGTTCTTGCGTCCTGTGCATGTCCTCCTCTCTTGAGCTATGCTTGTTCCCTGCTGGTCACCACTCTGCTCCCTCCTTCCTCCCATGGTGCCAGCCCCATAGAGCTGCTGAGGAAAGTGACTGTGTTCTGAAAGTCTGAGGTGGAGGCGTAGCATTCTACAGTCTTCTTTTTGTTCTTGACTGTGCCCGCCTTTGCTTCCAACATTTTTGCCATTTTCTTGGGCATCCCTGTCTTTCGTTAGAGTGTAATTTTGGATTTCTACTCTTTAGCAGGATAAAGGATCAGCAAAACTTTTGGAAGTAGAGTTTGGCCTTTGATGGGATCTCACCTGGTTCCTGGCCAGTGGGATAGTCTGCATCTGAGCCTCATGCTAGAGAACAGGGCTTCAGGTGGAGGTGGAGGAGTGGACTCTGTGAGTCCTGAGGGCAGAAGAAGCTGGTCGCAGACCCAGGTAGCCAAATGTGGCCAGTGTCAGGAAAAGGGCCTTCTATTCATGCATGGAGCATCACATGGTTTTACCACATTCAGTGCATCCAATGGTCATTTGCAGAAGGAAGGATGAAGGGGAGGAGGAAAGGAGGAAAAGGGGAAAGGAAGGAAGGAGACAGGGAGAAAGGAAGGAGGGAAAGAGGGAGAAGGAAGGGAAAGAAGGAAGAAAGGAAAAGAGCGAGGAGGGAAGGAAGGAGAGAGGAAGAAAATAAGGAAGCAAAGAATGAGGGAGAGAGGAAAGAAAGAAGGGAGGAGGGAAGGAAGGAAGGGGGAGGAAGGAAAGAGGTAAGGGGGGTGGGGAGGAAGGAAGGAAGGGAGGAAGGAAAAAGGGAGGGAAGGAAGAAAGGCACACTCAAGGACTCTGGAGGTCTGATCATCACTGAAGCACACACAGCTTCAAAATCCCAAGAGTGATGCCTGTGTCACAGCATTGTTGTGGTGAGTACTGGATCCAGATCACGTGAAGGCCTTCAGGAACCTCTGGGGGTCTGAGAAGAAAACTTGGGGAACACCAGGTAGAGAAAATTGTGATATCCTAGAACCTCCTGGGCTTTGAAGTGCTCCAGGAGGTGGGAGCAGGGCTGTGGAGGAAGATGATTTAGTTGTGAATGGCACCGAGGTGTCTGACTGAGGGAACTGACGGGAATCCACCCTACTCTTTGCCTGCAGAGTTCTTAGCCTTGATGCAGCTGCATCTGTCCTGGGATGCCTCATCTTAATTGGCACATAGATATCTTACAGATTAGCAGTACCTTACATGGGAACAGAATTGTAACCCTGTTTGTACCTGGAGGAGACTAGGTTACCTGCTCCAGGTGTGGAGACCCTTGACAAGAAGGAGTTCTACTCATTTGTCTTTAATTCCTCACAGTCCAGGGCACAGTGTCTTACATATGACAATTCACAATATTATTTGTTGATTTAGTCATCAAGCTGTTAACTCATCCCTAGAATTACTCTTGCTGAGTAATTGCAACCTTGCTTGCTGAAAGGGAAGAGGACTTGAAGCACTTACTGATGAAGATCAAAGACTACAGCCTTCAGTAAGGATTACAGCTTAACATAAAGAAAACAAAAACTCTCACAACTTGACCAATAAGCAACACCATGATAAACAGGGAAAATATTGAAGTTGTCAAATATTTCATTTCACTTGGATCCACAATCGACACCTATGAAAGCAGCAGTCAAGAAATCAAAACAATGTATTGCGCTGGGCAAATCTGCTTCAAAAGACCTCTTTAAATTTTTGAAAAGCAAAGATGTCACTTTGAGGACCCAAGCCACAGTATTTTCAATCGCCTCATAGGCGTGTCAAAGCTGGACAAAATTAAGGAAGACTGAAGAAGAATTGATCCCTTTGAATTATGGTGTTGGTGAAGAACATTGAATATACCATGGACCTTCGGAAGGACGAATGAATCTCTCTGAGAAGAAGTGGAGCCAGAATGCTCCTTAGAAGCAAGGATGGCAAGACTTCGTCTCACATACTTTGGACATGTGATCAGAAGAGAGGAGTCCCTGGAGAAGGACATCATGCTTGGTAAAGTAAAGAGCACAAAAGAGAAAGACTGTCAATGAGATGGATTGACACAATGGCTACAACAATGGGCTCAAACATAGTAATGATTGTGAGGATGGGGCAGGACCTGGCAGTGTTTCATTTTGTTGTACATAAGGTTGCTGTGAATAGGAACTGACCAGACAGCACCTAACAAAACAAACAATAGAATTACTCTAAGGAGTCTTGATGGTGCAATGGTTAACAGCTGCTAACTGAAAGATTGGCACTTGGAACCCACCAGCTGCTGCTCGGGAGAAAAGACATGGCTATCTGTTCCTATAAAGATTACAGCCTAGGAAACTCTACGGGCAGTTCTACTCTGTCCCATAGGGTCACTATGAGTCAGAATTGACTTGATGGCACACAGAATTACTCTTAGGAGTTGAGCACTTGGCTACTAATCAAAAGGTTAGAGGTTTGAGTCCACCTAGAGGTACCTTGGAAGTAAGGCTTGGCAATCTACCTCTGAAAAATCAGCCATGGACAACCCTCTGACATACATGGGGTCACCAGGAGATGGAATCGACTCAATGGCAATTTTTTAAGAAGTATTACTCAACAAACTAATATAGAAACAGAAATATTTCCATCTATTTAGTTAATTGTAACCTTTTACTGGCTCACAGATGCCCTAGAGGCAAGAGCCAGGTGGCTTGGGTTTGAATCACGTCTCCACCACTTGGGCATGATATTGAAATCTTTGTGCCTCATCCTTCTACCTTGTTGGGCTGGTGAGGGGTAAATGTACTAATGCACATAAAGCTCCTAGAACCCTGCTTGGCACTGGAGAAGCAGTGAAATGTGCTAACGTGATATTAAATGACCTGTAGGAACCATTCTGCCATCCTTCCAAATACTCGCCTGTCACTGATGGAGACGCTTTGAGCTTTCTGATAATTTTTTCTTTCAGAAGTAGGAAAAGGAGAGGTCTGTATGAAGAGCGATAGTTTGGGGAGTGCACTCCAGGAGCTGCCCTTCTTGTCTAGCTCAGCTCAGACTCTCAAGCCTTCATTTGTTGAGTCCAGCACTGGGCTTGGCTCCTGTCCCTGTCCTGGGAAAGCCAGGCTGGATCCCCTCCTCTTGTTGTACACCCTCATTTTTATACACTTTCTCACACACAAAATTTCAGATATCCTTTAAAAGGTTTATGTTATTGTTGATAGCTGCTGTTAGTGAGCCCCTGACTCATGGGAACCCAATGCACAACCCAATGAAATGCTGCCTGGTCTTGCACCATCCCCATGATAGGTTTTGGATTGGATTGTTAGGATCCATACAATTTTTATTGGCTGATTTTTGTAAGGAGATCGCCAGGCCTTTCTTCCTAGTCTATCTTTGTCTGGAAGCTCCACTGAAACCTGTTCAGCATCATAGCAACACACAAGCCTCCACTGACAGATAGGTGGTGGCTGCACATGCGGTGCATTAGTCGGGAATTGAACTCAGGTCTCCCGCGTGGAAGATGAGAAGTCTACCACCAAACCACCACTGCCTCCAAAAATGTAAATACTTCTGGGGAATTTGTAGGCATCTCAGTGATTCACATTTTGCTTGTAACAGAGAGTAGAGGTCAGCAGCACCAAGGCACGGGGAATTTTCTTGCGAAGAAAGCGTGAGAACTAATTTTGGAAGTGGAAACATTCGAGGGCTTGAGTAGAGAAAAGTGTCACCAGCATAGAGAGATCAATCAGATTTCACCTATTTTCAACATTTTGCCCAGGCCCCACCCTGTGCAGTTCGCTAAGCAGGAAGACACTCTCCTCTTCCTGGTCCAGCTTTCCAGTCCTCAATGGTCTCCTGCTCTTGGGACCCAGAACTTATAATATGATAATTCAGTTACTTTATGGTTTAAATAAGCTTTGGCTGTTTGGCCTAAGAAAATAACTCTTAGTGACTCACTCCAACCTCTTGAGGCAGCTCCAGGCTCCACATGTCCCCCTTTCCCCCACCCCCGTGTCCTGTGTTGGGACTAAGGATCCTCCTGGCTGCCAACACTGGAGGGAAGATGCATTTGTTAGAACCTCTTGGTCCTTATGGCATATCCTCGTGGATGCCATCCTCTTGAGGGGCAGGGGTGAGTGGGGTTCATGCTTTCTTCACTCTTGGCCTTTTTATAGATTTTTTTCTGCCATGTAGCTAGTGTGAGTAGATGGGTCTAGGACTCCTTACAATGGGGCGGGGGGTGCTCCCTCTCTATGGGGCAGCTTAGGCCAGTTCTGCTCTGTCTTGGGAACCTCTGGCATCTTCCCTTTGCCTCAACTATTCTGAAGAGTAGTGAGCACCATTCATCCTCCTGCTCCCCCAGGCCCAGGGATATTGGTGTGGGCCAAGAGGAAAGGGGCAGAAATGAAGATGCTTCTAGTGTAGGTGAAAAATATTGAATATACCATGGACTATAAGGGGAATGAACAAATCAGTGTTAGAAGAAATACAAAAAGAATGCTCCTTAGAAGTGACAATGGCAAGACTTTGGTTCACTTACTTTGGATACATCATCAGGAAAGACCAATTGCTAAAGAAGGACATCATATTTGGTAGAGGAGAGAGTCAGCAAAAATGAGGGAAATCCTCAATGAGATGGATTGACACAACAGCCACACCAACAATCATGAGGATGTCACAGGATCAAGCAACATTTTGTTCTGTTTTCCATAAGGTCACCATGAGTCAGAGCTGACTTGACAACCACTAAAAACAACAACAGTGTGGACTCTGGTTTAGTTAATTAGGTAGAGACTTTACGATCCCCATATTGTCCAGTCTAAATCAACAGGCCCCAGGGTTCAACCTATAAGCAATAAATAGAGTGCATTTATCCTAACTGCCCTTCCCCTACTTCCTACCCCAAATGGGGTGAATCTGTGGCTAATCAGGGATGTGACTGATAAAGGGCTGGGATTATGGCCAGATATCCTCTAATTCATCACACAACTAACGCTAATTTTCATGTACATCTGTGTTAATGGGAAAGTATGCTCTAAATTACAAACAACAATTTACAAATTAATTTTGGATAGCAACTTATTTAAATTGAGGACTGTCAATATTTGTAAATTTCTTATCAACATTCAAATTGTATGTATTTTTTCCTGACACACTATACAGATTAACCTTTTTGCTAACTCAGATAAGACTTTCCATAATTAGTTCTAATTATTGTACTTATTTGTCACATTGAATAAACGGTTTCAGAGGATTTTGTACATATAAATAACGTGCTTGAGAAGTTCTTTTTTATGGTACTATAAATCCCTTAGAGAAAATATTGAAGTTGTCAGGAATTTCATTTTATTTGGATCCACAATCAACACCATGGAAGCAGCAGTGAAGAAATGAAAACAATGTATTGCATTGGGCAAATTTGCTGCAAAGGACGTCTTTTTGCAAAGACGTCACTTTGAGGCCTAAGGTGCACCTGACCCAAGCCATGGTATTTTCAATAGCTTCATATGCATGTGAAAGCTGGACAATGAATAGGAAAGACCGAAGAAGAATGATGCCTTTGAATTGTGATTTTGGCAAAGAATATTGAATATATCACGGACTGCCAGAAGGATGAACAAATCTGTCTTGGAAGAAGTATAGACAGAATGCTACTTAGAAACGAGGATGGGAAGACTTCGTCTCACGTACTTTGGACACGTTACCAGGAAGGAGTGGTCCCTAGAGAAGGACATTATGTTTGGTAAAGTAGAGAGTCAGCAAAAAAGAGGAAGACCCTCAATGAGACGGATTGACACAGTGGCTGCAACAACAGGATCAAATATAATAATGATCACGAAGATGGCGCAGGACCAGGCAGTGTTTCGCTCTGTTGTACATGAGTACAAAATGAGCTGGAACTGACTGGACAGCAGCTAACAACAATAATAAATTCCTAACCATTAAACAAAAGGCTGGAAAATGTTAGTTTTAAGTATTTGAGATGCTGTCATCTATATGAAAATACTCACTTTGAAACATTGAAGTACTGGTGAAAGAAGACTGTTTTTCTTAATGATTTGCCATGAAATAGTTCCTTGTTTTGTGGTGCTCTTTAGTATCATGTGAAAAACCTGAAACCTGCTGCTGTCAAGTCGATTCCGGCTCATAGAAACTCCATGGAATCATATAAACGAGGAGGAAATACTAACTATGCACTTCTTTAAAAGTCCATTAAACGAGTTCAACCAGCATTGGTTAAAGGCTGAGAAGAAGATTGATACTTTTAACCATCTCATAACTATCAAATCCAACTTACAAGTTTTACAGAAATGATTGAAGAAACATTTATTGAATGCTCACTATTCCCAGTGCTGAGTTAAGATGAATGAAATATGGTCCCTGCCCTTAAAGAACTGACAATTTAGTAGCTCTGATTCATAGTCATTAAAGAAATTCCCTTTAATATCTATTATTTCTAGAAATGAAAACAGATAATCATATAAAAAGTGCTACCAAATGCTTGGCATATAATTCAGTGTTCCATAAATGTTAGCTATGATTGTCATCATTATAAAACAGAGCAAAAGAAATACAATGACATCCTTTCTGTCTTTTCATTTGCTTTCTGCTTTAGTCTCCTTCAGGGCAATGCCTGTAAAAGTAATGTTAATTATTACAAAAGTCTATAAACGCCTTCCCAAGTGTTTGGTGACTCCAGCATCACCTTTTCTACAGAGGGATAAAAATAAGCAGCCACTTCCCTTGGGTAACACATGCTGATCTTCAAGCATTTTGCAATTTAGATTTACTGTTTCACTCCCTTATTAAATCTTCTCTGTGAAGATTTGCTTCTTATCTGGTTCCTAGGACCCAGGTTGCAAGTTTCTGAATGCATTTCCCTCCATCCTTTTGCCCGCATTAGCCAAGCTAGTCACTGACTTTTTAAAACGGATCTGGCCTCAGGATTTAGGACTTTTGAATGTTGTGTCACTGACAGTTGGCAGCTGAGGGTGGTGCATTTACTGGGAAAAGTAAACAATTACAGTTTAGTGCTGGGGCCAAGGTGGAGGCAGAGAGGGGCTGGCCCCCAGCAGGGTTGCCTTCCCGTGGTGCCCAAGGCCTCTTTGTGCCACCTGAGGGGCAGGATGAGCAGAGGGCTTGGGGTAGAGGAAGCAGGAGCTGCTTTTCTCTCCTCTGCCTGGGGGTGGTTGTAAGAATAGATTCCATCCCGTTTAAACTTCTTCCAGCAGCTCAGCTCCGACTCCCGGGCAGCTGGCTGATCCTAAGAATGGACAGGGCATGACCTTATGAATGGCATTCTAAATGTGACCACACTCTAATCCTGGGGCGCACAGCCTCCTACCAGTGTCAGGGTGCAACTGGGGCTTCGGCCCCACGCCCCACTCTGCTTTCATCAGAGGATTTCTCCAGTAGCTGGATTGCACTGCAGCCCTTGTGTGGCCATGTGGGATCCATTTTCCACCACCAACTCCATCACTGAGGTCAGGTGCTGCGTCCTGAAACTCAGGTCCACGATGGCACTGCTACTTCAGTAGCAGAAAAAAATCTCACTTTCCAAGTATGTTCTCCAGGCAAGCCTGCTCATGGGGTCAAAGATGCCTGCTTGCCTTTTTCTCCAGCAGGAGAAACAAACAAGCAAAAAAAAAAAAAAAAAAAAAAACAGAACAGTCCCTGTGGAGTCAGCCCAACTCAGGGCAACCCCACGTGTGTTAGAGTGGAACTGTGCTCCGTAGGGTTTTCAATGGCTGAGTTTTTGGAAGTAGATTCCCAGGCCTTTCTTCTGAGGCACCTCTGAGATGTTAACTGTTTGCATAACCCAGGGACTCTTTTTGGTAGTGTAG
The DNA here is from genome assembly GCF_000243295.1 of Trichechus manatus latirostris. Lineage (NCBI taxonomy): Eukaryota > Metazoa > Chordata > Mammalia > Sirenia > Trichechidae > Trichechus > Trichechus manatus. Next base: position 1,128,558 of record NW_004444146.1, on the reverse strand, counting down.
AAATTCCTTTAGTTAAATTTTAGTTTTTTACTTCTTAGGACCAAAGAGGGAAGAAAGCCACAAATTATTTCCTCTCCAGAAGAGGGGAAAAGGTTACCTTCTATACATGCTTCAGAACATACTTATTTTACAAAGAAAACACTAACTTCCATTGGTTGGCTACAGGGAAGTGGTGATAGACGGATGGGAGAATGAATTGTCACAGGCAAGATCTTTGTTAGGGACCCTAAGAGTAAGAAAGACAAAGCTGGAGTATTTCAAGTATTATCATAACTAAATGAGCAGGCGGGACTAGCAATGGGGGAAGTATGTGAAGTAGGCAAATGTACTTTCTGTAGGAAAAACAAACAAATACATACACACATACAAAAAACCTCAAAACCTTTAGACTGTGAATTAGGAGGCTTGGGACAACAGTAAGTTTGAAGGAGCCTCCGGAAAGCCATTTGGCCTGCCTGGATCTCTGTTTCCTTCTCACTAATGAGAAGTCTTGGTGAGTGGGGAAGTGATGAGTTCTGGCCAGAGGACTGAGGGTAGAGGGGCAGTGCTGTGAGTGGGCCTGGGCAGTGAAGAGCTGGGTGCCTCTCCCTGTCTTTCATCCCCTGCTCAGTGATATTGGAGGCCACATGCTCCAGGTAGAAGAGCTTCCAGGTGGAGGAGGTGGGCTTTGCGCATGGAAAATAAGCCTTTCTTGGGTTATGGCACTGAGATTTAGGGGTTTGCCTTGTTGGAAGTTAATAATGATTTCCCAAACTAGTACGCCCATTTTGCTACAAAAACTAAGGACTCCTTTACAGCAAGATTGCTAAAATTTATGATGATGAATTCCTGCTCAGAGGTGGATATAAATTTATATGCTTTTTTTTCAGAGGGAGGGCAATATTTCTTTGCTGTTACAAAATTAACATCAAGGTTGGAGAAATCAGCCATTTGTGAAAGACTATAAAATGATAACAAGATGATGCAGAGCCTAAAAGTATGATTTTGGGATCAAGTTTAAATAGTAACCCTACTGCACACACACAGTCACTTCATTACCCATATAACATTTCATACTTACATAGAAATTACATACGTGTTTGAATTTCACGTTTATCCTATTTACACTTGTGAATTTACAAAAATTTGAGTGTTGAGTGGCATGCTAGTAGAATATATCAGAGAAAACTTTGATTTCCTCACCTGCTTTCTTGAGTTCCAATTTTGAATTGAGAAACAAGATAGAAAAAGCGAGACATCAGATACCTAAATATCGCTCCTGTTCTCTATTCTTTTCTACCCATTCCCACTCTGATGTACCTTACTGCAGGAGATAAAAGTATAATCTTCTGTGGAGGTGGAAGGTAAAAAGAATGGCTCTCTCAAAACTTCATCAGAATTGTTCTGTATTTAGATTTGAGATTCAGGCTGTCACCCTACTTTTGCTGGTATGCCTGCTGATGGTACAGAGCCATGCTCCACAGATGTCTTGGAAGTGTGTCATGGTGTACGTAAAATACATGGAGTCACACATGGCAAACAGGGTGTAGCCCCCTGGAGCTTCTTCTTATAACTTTAATTTTCCACAAAGAAATGGGAACACAGAGTTATGTGATTAAACTGGTGGTTAATTTAAAATATTCATGCTATATCAAAATATATGTAGGGAATATTATGGATTAAAAACAGAAATTTTGCATGAATGTTGCAACTGAAACGCTGCCTGCTCTGACTCTCATAGCTTGCTGTCAGCCCACTCTCAGTTCTGCCCGCAGACTTCTGGGGCTGTGTATTCAGTGTTCTTTGTTGTTAGGGTGCTTGGGTGAAAGTATTTGAGAAGCTCTGAGGGCTAAGAGGGACTCAGATTCCTCTCTCAGATTTTTATCTGGCCAATATTTGCCTCTGTACTAGATAAAATTTTAAGAAGAAAAGCTTGGTATTTTAAAAATTGTATTAAAAAATCTGTTGCTGTCGAGTCAATTCTGACTCATAATGACCCTATAGGACAGAGTAAAACTGCCCCATATGGTTTCCAAGAAGCAGTTGGAGATTTGAACTGCCAACCTTTTGGTTAGCAGTGAGCTCTTAACCACTGCATCATATAGGTTTATGTTATAGATAGAATTGGGTCCCCTCAAAATATGTGTTGTAAATCCTAACCGCTATACTTGTGGATAAGAAGCCCTGGTGGTGCAACGCTTAAGAGCTTGGTTGCTAACCAAAAGGATGTCGTTTTGAACCCACCCAGGTCTGGGTCCTTGGGTGAAAGACCTGGCAATCTGCTTCCTAAAAAGTACAGCCAAGAAAACCCTACAGGGCAGTTCTACTCTGTCACACGGAGCTGCTGTGTGTCACAACTGACTGGACGGCACCTAACAACAACATACTTGTGGATATGATCCCATGTGAAATCAGGGTTTTCTTTGTTATGCTAGTGAGGCCACATCAGTGTTGGGTGTGTGTTAAGCCAATCACTTTTGAGATACAAAAGGAACAGATTAGGCACAGAAGCAAGGAGGAACGGGTAAGATAGATGACTCGTGAAGATCTCCAGGGAACACCTAGAATGCCTGAGAAGCTGAGACAAGGGTTTTCCCCCAGTTTAGGCAGAGAGAGCCTTCCCCTGTAGTTGATTCCCTGAATTCAGACTTCTAGACTCCTAAGATGGTATTTCTGTTATAGCAGCACAAGGAAACTAAGACAGTTTACTTCTAAAAACTCTTCAAATACCTACTGGACATTTAGAAATAAATTGTATTTATCACAGATGTTATAAAACGATAATTTTACTTGGTCAAATGTGTGACAAGGTCTTAGGAAAAGGTCAGTTTCTTTGGGATAAAGCCACTGTTTGTACGTGAGCTGATTTAAGCCAGAGGAGGTTTGTTTTCAGAGGTTTTATATTAGTTACTGGAACTGTGAAGGACTTGCAGTCTGGGCTATGCAAAGAAGAGATCTTTGAAGTGTTGATACCTTTGGGAACTCTTTTTACACAGTCCAAGGAAACTCTTATCTTTGCTGAAAATGTGTGTTTCATTCAGCCAACATTCCAGTCCTCACTGAATCCCAGCAGCAGCTACTCCACCTCGGTGGTAGGGGCAGAAAGGGAGGGCGCAAGTGCTGTAGAAGAGAGAGAAGAAAATGTTGTACAGGTAGTTCCCGACTTACAACGAGGTTCCGTTCCGATGACTCCATTATAAGTCGATTTTAACGTAAGTTGAATATCTTGTTTTTTTTTAGTTTTCATTATTATTGCCTTTTATTATCAATATCTTTATAAATCTGATCTTTATTTGTCTTTAGAGGTTGGAAACATTACATATAAACTTACATATATATTTTAATATATGTATACATATGTAAAAAATACACAAATCATAAAAATTTACTCTGTTGATGAAGAAGAGTTGGATGACTTTGGCATTTTGTCAGTTGCAGCAATAATTCCACTTGTGGAAGGTTCTGGATCATCTGGATTATCCCTGGGAATGGGGATGGCATTTCTAGTCAGAAAATTAGTGAGAGTTGTCTGTATGGTCCTTTTCTTTTTTTCTTCATGTATTTCCCAGTAACATCTCATTGCTTCTGGAATCTGCCTATCAAGTTTAGCAAATTGAGCAGCATTTCGGTCCATGTTTTCAAGCAACTGAAGCCCCTGATTTAGTTTGGAAAAAACACCAGCTAATCCTTTCACTGTAAAAATTTTTGACTTCTCGCCTTCCTCTTCCTCATTATTTCTCTCTTCTTCAGCATTTTTTTGTCTTCAAAATCCTTTAAGTTCTGATCTGTCAAGTCCCCATCTTCGTGGTCTATGAGCTGTTCCACATCAGTGATATCAAGCTCTAAATTCAATGTTCTTGCCATATGGATGATTTTTCCACCTATCTCTTCCATCATATTATCCTGATCAAATGCTTGGGGCATGTTTACATAACTCAGCAATTTTTTTCCATATCCCCTGTGTGCATTTTCCTGTAACTTCCTCCCAGGAAGATGCAATGTTCCAGATACACTGATGGTCACAAATGACTATCTGTATTTGGTTCCATTTCATTAAACTCAAATCAGGCCCTTGGGCTGTCGATGAGTTTCAGTAACAATACCTTATATTCATATAGTGTAATGCAAATTGTTAACCGGCTCAGGTGCTAACCGAAAAGTTGAAGGTTTGAGTCCACTCAGAGATGACTTGGAAGAAAGGCCTCGTGATCTACTTCCAAAAAATCAACCATCGAAAACCCCATGGAGTACAGTTCTACTCCAACACACATGAGGTTGCCATGAGTCCAAACTGACTCAGTGACAACTGTTTTTTTTTTTTTTTTTTTTTTAACGTTCATGTAATGATTAACAGTTTACGAAGTACTTTAATATACATTGGAGCCCTGGTGGCACAGTGGTTAAGATCTCAGGCTGCTAACCAAAAGGTCGGCAATGCAAATCCATCAGCCGCTCCTTGGAAACCCTATGGGGCAATTCAACTCTATCCCATAGGATTGACGTGAGGACAATGTTTTTTTTTTTTCTTAAGTTTAATATACATTAGAATCAGAATTTTAGAGATGAAAGCAATATTAAGGCTCCTCTACATAATTTTGCAAATGAAGTAAATGAGGTTCAGAGAGGGGTGAAAGTGACTTGTCCAAAGTCACACAATAGCAGAGCCTGGCCTGGCAGGGAATTGAGACGTTCAAAATCCAGTTCACACACTTTCCGGGTTACCACGCGGCCTCCCTGCAGCCCTGTATAAATGTGCCTTTGCCTCAGGCGCAACAGGCAGAGAAGCAGCCTGGATTGCTGAGTGCATTGATGGCAGGGCTGACCCTCCTGACAATACTTCCAGGGAGGAGGGGCAGGTTTTAGCACCCCTGTTGTTGTTCACTGCCCTCGAGCCAGCCCCTGACTCATGGCAACCCCATGGACAATGGGATGAAGCACTGCCCGGTCCTGCACCAACCCCATGATCAGTTGCACTGATCATGTTTTCACTGACTGATTTTCCAAAGTATCTCCAGGCTTTTCTCTCTAGTCCATCTTAGTCTGGAAGCTCCATTGAAACTTATTCAGCGTCATAGCAACACGCAAGCTTACACTGACAGACGGGTGGTGGCTGTACATGCGGTGCATTGGCCGGGAATTGAACCTGGGTCTACCGTATGGAAGACAAGAATTCTGCCCTGCTTGGCATCCTTAAAAATTACATAAAAAGAAACTGAAGGTCAGAAAACACGAGCCTCTTGTTAAAGCCACATGACTAGTAAGTGGCAAGACAAAGACCAGAGTCCAGTTGCCCTGGCCCTGGGATCTTTCTGTGCTACCTCGCTGCCCTGGAATTCAGCCACAGTCACGGCTGCCCAGAGCCACCTGCCCACCCTTAGGGCAGCTGGAAGCCGTTCATGCAAATGAAGGAAAATTTAATTACAGACAACTGGGTGAAGGATTTAAACATAAATGGTTACTGGGATCTGTTATTCATACGACAAAAGAGAAATTTTCCTTGCACCGTTGGGGCAAGGACAGTGGATTTCCCAACAGGCTTTGGAGAAGGAAAGAGTCGATTTTGTCAGTTGTCACCTTTGGCCCACTTTCCTGCCACCTGCTGACTTTAGAAAAATTTGTCTGAAGATGAGGATTAATGTAATGGTTGATTCCATTACTTCTGTACTTTTTGGATGAAATTTGAGCATTCTGCTTCACATTCCTTTTCCTCACCTGGTCTGGAAAGCAAATTGAGTTCTTTGAAGAAAAATCCAGTCCAGACCAGAACACACACATACCAGCCTCTCGACCGCCCTCTTAAATCGCAGGGGCTCCTCTTCAAAACATGGGCGTTGCTGCTGGTTTGTTTACCTCGCACAATTTATACCACTGAGGCCTGATTTCAGGTGCTTGGCGAGGCCCAGATGGCTGCAGCCTGGCCACCTTGAATAGTGTGAGGCCTGCTAGTAAACACATCCTGAGACCAACTTCCTCGAGGATCCACTCTATGGTCACCGCAAGCTCCACTAGCCTGGAGGTGACCAGCCTCTCAATCTTCCTGACATTCTCTTCAGACCCAGCCATCTCAGCAGGGATCCATCTGCTAGGCCAGCATCTCAGGCTACCTGGGCTCTGCCCTGAGTGCTCACCCTGCTCAGGGGTCCTCACGCTACCCCTCCCCACGCCTCCCCACTCCTTCTACTCTCCCCCACTCCTCTCTACTCCTCCACGCTCCCCATGCCTCCTCACCCTCCCTTCTTCTCCCTCCATCTTCCATGCTCCTCCCCATTCTTCCCAATGCTCTCCCTTCTTCCCACTACTCCCTGGTCCTCCCCGGTCCTCCCCATGCCTTCCCACCCCTGTCCACTCCTCCCCATGCTTTCATACCCATCTACTCCTCCCCATGCCTTCCCACTCCTGCTCACCTCTCCCCCTCCTCCCCATGCTTTCCCACCCCTGCCCCTCCCAACCCTTCCCACCCTGCCCATTCCTCCTCATTCCTCGGCACTCCCTGCTTCCAGGCTGCTGCTCTTGGAACACAACAGAATGAAATATCATCCGAATAGCTGCAACCCCTTTTGTAGCTATGTCCAATTTTTTTTAGCCCCTTTTCATATGTGTATAGCACATAATTTATACTCTTCGCTTTATAAACATCTAGTTATAGGATTTGAAAGGGAAGGGACCAATATCTTTTGTTTGTAGTTGAGGAAACTAAGGCCCGGGAGGTTAAGTAACATGTCCAAGGACACAAAGTCAGTTAATGGTGGAGTGGAATCTGAGTCTGACTCAGAGTTCAGACCACTGCTAGCTCTAGGACACAGCTTCAAGTCTCCCTTCCTCCAAGTTCAAACTCAAGTTCCCATCTGTCCATGGGACCTTCCCAACGACTCTAACCTACTGGGATCTTTTTCCTTTTTGAATTAGTTTGGCACTTACAGTCAAATTCACACAAATTAACACTGAATGGTTCTTGTGTTGTTTTGAGGTACTGGTTTTCTCCTCCTAACTAGTCTATAAGATCTATAGGGAGTGAATTGTGTCATTCACTTCTTGTATGCTCAGGGTAAAGCAAGATTGCCAGTATAACAAATACTGGTTGATTAAGGTGCACACCTTGGCTACTCTCCCGCTTTGAATCTAATGGCATTAGGTTGTATTATGTTGATCCTCAATGTATATATGGTGAGGTACCTGGGTGGCCCAAATGGTTTGCGCTCCACTGCTAACCTAAAGATTATTAGTTCGAGCACACCCAGCGGCACGGTGGAGGAAAGAACTTGCCATCTGCTTCCATAAAGATTACAGCTAAGAAAACACTGTGGAGCAGTTCTGTTCTGTAACACATGCAGTTGCCATGAATCGGACTTGACTGAACGGCAGTCGGTTTGGTTTGGTTTGATTGGTGGATATGGCAGTCAGTGATTTGATTGCTGGTGAACTTAATCTGCCATTAACCTTAACAAGTTCTTTACATGCTCTCTTGATGACTCTTTCCAGGCATATCTACCACTTCTTTTCCCACTACTCTCCCTAATCAAATGTTGCAAGTCTTCTCAACCAGTTGTAATCCAACAAGCTTCTTATATGTGCTCATGCTCCGTGTTCTAGTCTGTCTGAAATGCTCTTCCCACTTTTCTGTCCTTCAAGGGTCTGCTCTGTGTCACCCCCAGACCCTCACCTCCCTCTAGGTAAAATAGCTTGCTGTCTCCTCCTTGCCCCATAGCACTGGCATATCCTGTGAGTAAAGATTGCCCCCCTGCATATGGTGATCTGTTTGCACATCTTCCTCCACCGCCAATCCTGGGCACTCCCAGAGAGCCAGGAACTGATTTACAAATCTTACCTCCCCCAAGGCCTGCAGAGTGCTGGAACTGAGTGCTTCATGCATATTTGTTGAATGAATGGATAACTTAACCTACATGGTTAGAAGCAGCAGCAGTAAGAGACTTCACCACGGGAGCTGTTGAGAATTGCTACTTCACTGGGCCACAGCACATGGTGAGCGCTCACTGGCTATACACTATGGAAGCACCGTGGGGTTATGAGAAGTTTCATAGAACTAGAAGACCCAGACCCTGTCCTCAGTGAACTTTTCATCTATTGGGAAAAACAGAGTCTAGGGGGGATTTACTATGGTGCTATTGACACAAACTGTGGGTACCTCACTTGCCTAGGCCCTTTCTAAGGCCCTATACCTGATTTTGGACTTGTAACTTTGTTTTCTTTTCCTTAAAGAGAGCTCATAAAAATCTATAACTTTAGGTCCACATAGCTTGGATCTGCTCCAGGCAAAGGTACAAGAACACACACATAATTCTCCCAAAGGAAGGAGCTTGAGCAGACCCAGGGGTGGGGGAGGGTGGTGGTTAATTTAAGAATTCTGCAGTGGATTAGAACACTGATCCTTCTAAGCCTCTTTGTCAGTTACTCCAATGAATGATTCAGGAGGAAGTACAGTACTTATCCTCAATGATGTCTATCTCAAAAGATAGTAATACATTCTAAAGGAGCCTTTAACTTAATAAATAAACCATTCACAAAGTGTATTCATTGTATCATATACTTTTCATGTTTGTTATATCATTCAGTCCTTCCATGTGTCTTGGGAGACAGACTGAGGTAAGTGTCACAGTCTCTATTAGCAGATGAGGAAGGTAAAGCCCAGGGTCAATAACCCACCTAAGGTCACGGGGAAAGCTACTGTCAGAGCTGAGGTAGAACTTGAGTCTCATGATTAACCTATACTTTCTCTCCAACTTCATGAGCTACAGAAAGGAAAAGTATCATGAACTATATGCTGTGTAGAGGAGGACATTGTTTCCCCAAAGTTACTCCATCATCATGAGCATGAGAGCAAGGCTGGAAGGGATGATCAGATTAAAGGGCTCAAGACAGGGGAGAGTAGATTGTGTGTGTGTGTGTGTGTGTGTGTGTGCATGTGTGTGCATGTGTGTTGTGTAAGTGTGGAGGAGTGTGGGGGACATTGCAAGAAGTATTTAGGTAAGAAAGTTATAGACCAGCTTATATCAAATTCATAGATGTAAATTTGGGGACAGGAGGGAACCAAAGGAAGATGAGGGTCTTGGTGGTGTGATTTCATTGACACATTTGGTGGATTATTCCAAACATAGTCGCATGGATTGAAAGAGCCAGCTGGGGCTATTTGATATTTTCTTAATTTAGTGCCCCCACAAAAAAAAATCTAAAAAACTTCTCCTAACTTCATGACAAATTTGCCACACGTGACCTAATCTAGGTTTGTTCAGGAGTTTGTGCCTGAATTTTATTTTTTTAGTGAATTCACAGATATTTAGAAATATTTTCTAATAAATCTTCACAATCTCCTTATGAAACAAGAAACAATACTCAGTGTCTGTAAATGTCACACATGGGACTCGAAGTGTCAATATTAGGTTTGTTTACTTCCACTGTATACAAATAACATGTCAGGGCTTAAGAGAGAACGAAGGCCCACATCTTTAAGCAGGCAAATACCAGCAACTGCTACACAATGCTCACTTTACCTTTTGGATGTCTTGCCCCAATCACTGTGGGAATATTGCTTTAACTTAATTCTACTTAGTTTATTACCCTTAAAAAAAAAAAAAAAGATAGTAAATACACAAAAAATATTGGTAAATTATACACGTCTGCTATGTCTTTATAAAGACATAACTTATAAATTAAAATATAATCCAGCCAGAACCCCAACCAATGAATTTTCTGATCACTATGCCTTGTTTAGGAGCCCTGGTGGTGCAGTGGTTAAACGCTCGGCTGCTAACAGAAAGCTGCTCCATGTGAGAAAAGACCTGGTGATCTGCTTCTGTAAAGATTACAGCCCAGAAAACCCTATGGGGAAGTTCTACTCTGTCATGTAGGTTGCTGAGTTGGAACCATCTCGACAGCAATGGGTATGCCATTAACCCAAATTCAATCTCTAATTTTCAAGTGTCCTTTTATACACAGCTATGCAATGCTCACATCTTCATAAATAGATGCATATCTTTGAATTCCAACAGCAGACGGAACAAGTGCCGGGGAGTCCTCTGAGGAGCTAGGGTCAACACAGCTCAGAGTCTGAGACGGGGAAGAGTGGGGGAGAATGTGGCCTTGCCACCCTGTGTCCAAGAGGAAGGCAAGTCGCTGCTGTTTTTAGTACAAGTGAGGGTGGGGGTAGAACAAAAGGCTTGGAGCCACGGAAGGTGACTGTGGAGATAGCAGTTGAATTAGACAGATTAGGGAGATGAAAAAGGGAGAAAGATGAGAGGTGGAGGATTAGCAGGCGAGTGGTGTCAACTCCGTAAATGAAGCTTGGGGTTTTATGGAATGCGCTCGATGTAAAAAATAACTGCATTTTGATGTCTCTTCCAGGCTTTTCATGGACAGCTGCAGAGGGAGAGAAAAATTCAGGGCCCTAAATGGGAGAAGTGTTTTCAGAAGATGTGTGACCTGGATTAAAGGGCCAAGGACCTTGGAGGTGATCTGCACACGGTCCTTTCCATTATGTCACATGAAGTTTGATATCACGGTTCTAACCAATGGCACCCGTTCTTCAGCATGGTCCTTTATGTGACTTAGTAAACTGTGTAGGTATTATCATACATTGACTTAACACAAAACAAAACAAAACAAAGCTTGCATTGTAAGATCTAGCCTTAATCTTTAAACGAGTAGTTAGTCTAGGTTGTGCGTCTTGATATTCAAGTGTGGCTAAGTGTGTGGACACACACACGTGCACACACACACACACACACATTCCAAAGGTAGTTTAGAAAATGTAAAAGTTTAGCTTTGTATTTAGGTGTTGTTAAAGTATTTGATATGAGGCAATGCACATTTCTAAACAAAAGGACTGTCACTCTGATGTCGAGCACAAAAGCCATGCTTGTCAGCCACCAAATAGCTCCATTTCCGTACAGTTAATCTTATGAACGTCTGTTCTCCTTTCACTCCAATTTCTACTTTGTAGAGACTTGCTTTGGCTATTTGGACAGGTGAAAGCATCAACCACACAATTTTGTTAAAGTAATAACTTGCTGGTGTGAGGGGAGAAGCATTTTAGCATGCATCAGTTACCCTCAGTGTCTATTTTGACTGCTTTTTATTTATGGAATATTGGCATATTTTTATCTGTAAGGCCTCTGAGTTGTCTTGGAGGAAAGAGTTTTAGAAAAAGAGACAGAGGGAAAGACAGAAAGAGAATGATGGACACAACCAATTCTAAACTAAATATTGTCTGCTTGATCCTGCCATTTTAGTTTTTAAAAAGAGAAATTAGCACAGGTTCACTTAATGTCTTGCAAGGTCCCAGGCCAGAAATAATTCCATAATCCTGAAGGATTGCCCTGTTGAATGCCCCTACTTCAGTCTTCAAACAGCTCTCTAAATACACGTGTCTTTTCTTTGCCTTTGACTCTCTTTCATGTTTCTCTAGGCATTTGGCTTGGAGTCTGTCTAAACACACCCCTTTCTTCTAAATTCCCCTTAAAGCTAATCTCCTTTAGGGAGTTCTTCTAGGGCGGACTCTGAAACAGCGTTCACATTCTTATCATTTTATTGTTGGCACTGAGGGAATTTGCTTCTTCTTCCGGACAAGGCTGGCCTGATGAAAACGGGCACATGATACAAAATGTAAAATACAGTTTTTTTAAAAACACCATGTTAACAAGATCTGGGGCAATGCTGAAGAGGACTGCTAGGGATGAGGCAATATTTGCATGTCATGGTTCTCTCATGTGTTGTGATAACCTGTCATCAGAAGCATTGTAGCTCCTGGATCAGACCTACCTTAAATTGAAACCCAGTGGAGGAATTTGAGTTTTGATGCATGTTATATAATGAGACCCATTTATGGTGATCTGAGCCTAAAATCTCATGAAAACAATTTCTCTAAGATGCCTTCCATATTTCCTGTTTCTAGGGATGTAATTAGATTTATTTACCGCTTCAGAGGCTGGTGAGACGTGGGTTATAGTGACAGTGAGGGTGGGCTCCAGTCAGTGGTGAAATGGGCACCGTGCCACAGTGGGGTCTTTCCTCCAGTGCCCGGAGCCCAGGTGGACCTACCCAGGCCCCCGCTGAGCTCCCCACTGGGCCAGACATTGTTCTATGCTGAGGTTCTGCTTCATCTCTTAGTTCCCACCACCTGCCTGCCCCCCAGTAAAGTTCTTGTTGAGCTTGTTTATTCATTCATTTATTCATCCTTTCATTTAACAAATATTTATTGATGGCTGACTAAGAACCAGGTATTCCAGCAAGCTCTGAGGATACAGGAGAGAACAAAACAAACTTGTGTGTAAGTTACAGAAGTAATTAATGCATTACCATGCAGTGGTGATGTGGGGGAGCCCTGGGGGTGCAGTGGTTAAGTGTTTGGCTGCTAACCAAAAGGTCGGCAGTTCGAATCCACCAGCTGCCCCTTGGAAACCCTATGGGGCAGTTCTGTGGGAATCCCTGGGTAATGCAATAGGTTAAGCACTTGACTATTAACCAAAAGGTTGGCAGTTCAACCCCATCTAAAGACACCTTGGAAATAAGGCCTGGCGATCTATTTCTGAAAGGTTACAGCCTTGAAGATCCTCCGGAGTACAATTCTACTCTGACCAATGAGGTTGCTAAGAGTCTGAGTTGGCTTGAGGGCATCTAACAACAAGCGCTAAGAAGGAGTCCCTGGGGGGCAGTTAAATAGTTCACTCACCTGTCTGCTAACCAAAGTGCCCCTGGGTGCCTCATAAGGAAAGTACGACGATCTACTTCTGAAAATTCAGCCAGTGAAAACCCTATGGATCACAAGGGTCTGATCCCCAACTGATCCTCGGGGTGGCGTAGGACCAGGCAGCGTTTTTTTCCATTGTGGTTGGGGTCGCCATGAGTCGGGCGCCAACTTGACGGCAGCTAACAACAACAATTATCTTTAGTTTTTAAGCAACTTTAGTTTTTAAGCAACTTCATTGTATTTTAGAGTTTGTGTGAATATAAATTCCAAATAAATAGTTTCTCCTTTGTCCCTCATTGACTTCCACTTTCACCCTCAGCAGATACTTATTGATGGTCTGTTCTGAGCCTGGCATAGTGGTCAACACTGGAACCTACAGATACAAAAATCTCTGTCTTATAAACATATAAGGATCCCTGGTGGCGCAGTAGTTAAGTGCTCAGCTGCTAACTGAAAGGTTGGCAGTTCAAACCTACCAGCCGCCCCTCAAGAGAAAGATTTACAGCCTTAGAAAACCCTATGGGACAGTTCTACTCTGTCCTATAGAGTCTCTGTGAGTCAGAATCGATGGCAATGGGGATTTTTATCTGCAATCACTTTTTCCTTTAGGCAGTATTTTACTTTAATAAATTTAACTTATTATGTGGCAGAAGGAGTCCTTGGGTGGCATAGATGGTTAAGCATTGGGCTACTAACTGAAAAGTTGTCAGTTGAAACCCATCTAGAGACACCTTGGAAATAAGACTTGGTGATCTGCTTCTGAAAGGTCACAGCCTTGAAAACACTATGGAATGTGCTACTCTGCACACATGTGGTCGCCAAGAGTCGGAATCGACTCAATGGCAACTATCAACAACAACATGTTATAAAAATGCACGATGCACCTGCTATTCCTCTCTCATTGTAATGATCCAGTTGTAAAAAGTGATATTAGCTTTTTGTATTCTTTTAAAAACAAATCTGCTTCATCAAGGCTTTGGTATAAAATTCTGTTCTAATAATCAATTTTTAAGGCTAATATTGATAGCACTCAAATTTTGTACCTCTGGTTTTCAAAAACTCAAAAATTGCCTTCTCAAAATTTACTAGCTTATTCCATATTTCTTTTTTTCCCTCAGAAAAGCGAGTCCGCACATCTTGATTAATTCTAAGTTGCTTTTGGCCCCTCTAAGCATTCAGGTCAAGTGGCTTCTAAAATGGGGCACATTCAGGTTCCTTGCTAAAGGTATAAGTGACTTTCTGAGGATGGCAAACATATTATCACATTTTTCCCTGTGAGTACAATATCAATAAAGACAACTTTACTATTATTACCTGGTGGACATTTTTCTATGGTAACTTGGATTTCAATGTATGGCAAACCACGGTATGGTAACTGAAGAATTCTGCTGATAGGAACAGAATAATACAATATTTGACTTAAAAAAGCTTGATATTACACAAAATGATATAAAAGGCAGCCAATAAAATGTTGCAGACATAGAATTTTTTTTTTGTTATTTACTTTACTAGCCTGGGTTCAGAGCAGAAAACAGAATCCACTGTAGGTATTTTAAGCAGAAACAAATGTATTATAAAGAAGTGGGTGCTCACAGAATTGGTGGGAGGGCTGGAGATGTAGGCTCCAGGCTGTTGTTGTTATTTGCTGTTGAGTAGGCTTTCATGGTGACCCCGTGTACAACAGAAAGAAATGTTGTCTGGTTCTGTGCCATGTTTACAGTTGTTGGTATGCTCCAGTCCATTGCTGCAACCACTGTGTATTTTGAGTGCCATCAGACATAGGGGGCCCATCCCTCAGCACCATATTGCACAATATTCTGTTGTGATCCATAGGGTTTTATTGGTTGATTTTCTAAAGTAGATGGCCAGGCATTTCTTCCTAGTCTGTCTTAGCCTGGAAGCTCCGCTAAAGCCTGTCCACCATGGGTGACCCTGCTGGCATTTGAAATACCAATGGCATGCTTCCAGGCATCTCAGCAACATGTAAGCCACCACAGTACGACAAACTGACAGATGGTTAGTGGGGCTCCAGGCTAGGACTCTGGTAATAATGCCCAGAGCAACGCCCATACCAGCCTTACAGGGAAGCTTCTGCCCGTGCCATAATCTAGAGAGTTGGGGAGACTGGAGATGCCCATCAGACTGAGAATTCAGAAACACACCCTTACAGTTGCTGTGTGGATCAGGAGGCCACTGTGTCTGCGGCTACAATGGCCTCTCCATATCCATGAAGCTGGTGAATGGACACTTGGGAGCAGAATCAGATCTCTGTCTTTGCTGCAAATGCCTCTTAGTACCGAGGAAGCTGGAGACAGGGCGCTAGCACATTGCCACAGGAAAACTTCACCTCTCCAAGACGCTGTCGCCAGTAGAAAAAGGACAAAAGGCATCAGTTCCTCCTCTATCTCACTTTCACCTTTACAATCGCAGTGAAACTTTGTATCATTAGTACCTAGGATTTGGCACTGAGAAGGACTTCGGAGTGCTGTTAATTATCTTCAACACAACTGCAGAAGGGCACAGTGGAATGTGCAGTGCCTGGACAAGGCGAGCGGCAGGGTGATAAAAATAGCTCCTACAATGAGAAGGCCTTTCCATTTTGTCTCCTGGAGTTTCTATTACTGGAACCTTCTATCATCAAGACAATCGCCCTCCCCACCTCTGCCACACGTGAATCATGCCTGTAAAGGGAAATTCTGGGAAAGGTTTGGCCTGTTCAAAGACGAAACGTGTGCAGCTAAGCTAGTCCTGGGGGTTTTTATAGAGTCAAAGTTCATGCTAATGCTCCCCAGGTGAACGGGAGTGGATCCAGAGTGCGTGCACAAAAGCAGTAGGCACGAATCCTGAAACATTCTTGACTAACATGAAATTCAGGAGTACAAGGCCTTCAGAAACTCAACCACTATGTGAGTTGGGAAGCATTTGTAATCTTGTTGCTGTTCTTAGCTGCCATCTAGTCAGCCCCGGACTCGTGGTGACCCCATGCACAATGGAAGCAAATGCTGTCTGGTTATTGGACAATTGTGATCCACGGGGTTTCCATTGGTTGATTTTTTGGAAGCAGATTGCCAGACTTTTCTTCTTAGTCTGTCTTAGTCTGGAAGCTTCCCTGAAACCTCTTCAGCATCACAGCAACATGCAAGCCTCCATTGACAGAAAGGTGGTGGCTGCGCATGAAGTGCATTGGCCAGTAATTGAACCGAGTCTCCTGTGTGGAAGGTAAGAATAATATCACTGAACCATCAACATCCCCTATTTGTGTTCTAGGTGCTTGAAAATGTTGTGATGTTAGACGTCATCTATTATTAAGTCAACATACATTCATTAGGCTGCAGCCACATTCTAGGCCTTGTGTAGAGGGCCTTGGAAGTGAGGCTGACACATCCCATGAGTCTTTGGGTGAGTTAGTTGAACTCTGGCTGAGTTAGCAAGCATTGCTCTGGGCTCACGGAAGAAGAAGGGGCAATCATTTGAGAGGTGACATTTGCGGGAAGGGATCATCAAGAGAAGCTCAGTCCTCCAGAAAAAGGGGCCAGGGTGGGCAGAGAGGCTGAGACAGTATGGGTTCAGAAGTCTGGACAAATACTGTAGTTTTCTTCTGGCCATTTTGGCATTGGATGAGTGTGCTTGCGATTTATCATTCACCATAACAATTTTTGGGTACTATTTTGTAAGAAAACTCTTTGGTTTCTAATGAAGCTGTGAGGCCTCAAGAATCTGAGGAGATTTTGTGATTTGGTTTTATTTTCAGAGGAAGACCAAAAGAACCTCTGGAACACAAATTAATTCTGTGTTTTAAGTTTGCTCTATAGATTTTGACAACCACTCGGCTCTCAAACTTTCAAACTTACAAGAGCTAAGAGGAACAAGACTTTCTTCAAATTCAGAGGAGCCCAAGAGCCCTCCAGGAATTTCACAGAGTGTTCTGCTTGCCTACTACTGGCCTAACGCCTCTTCTTAGTCATAACGATTGGAAACACGAGTCACCTTCAATTTTATGTGTCTTGAGAGTTTTCCTGAGAAGTCATCTTTAAGAATCTCGTCTTTAATTCTGTATCACTCCTTTATTACATCCATGTTTTAGGCTAAAAAATGCCTTGTAAGTGACTTAGCCAACTGGGATGGAAGTCTTTACCCAACACAGCTTTTCTATCTGATGAAACTTGTATTTTCTTGGGGAACAAAGAGAAGATGAATTTTTCTTGGTGCTTACTCAGATCATGGTTTTTCCAGTCTGAAATACGAGAAGTTTTAATAATTTTCAAAAAAGCTTTAGTTACCATTTGCCTACGTGACTCTGCTTCCCCTTCACTCCTTGCTTCCATGTAATTATGCTATTTGTTGGAACCAAGAGGTGCTGAAATATTACAGGGAATGTTTTTCCAGACAGACTGGAAGTGGCATGGAATAGTGACCTAAACTGATGTGTGCTCATACAATTGTCAGTCTGGAATTTATGGTTTTGGGGAATTGGGAAGTGGTATCTAAGGAACTATATTCCCGTTTGGCAATCTTGAATTTTCCTTCCTAGGCAAAATAGCACAATGTTTTAGAGCCTGGTTTTTGGAGACTCCTTGGATTTGAAACTGCTCATAATCCCCATATAACCACGGGTGGTTTATGTAACCCTTTGCACCTTGGATTCCTCAAAATGGGGACAATATTAGTAGCTACCTCACAGAGTAAATATAAAGAGTACATGAGACTAACTTTCACTCAGAGTACATTACAGAATTTGCCACTATTCCTGCTAAATTAATGTTAGTTATTACAATCAATGATATTAGTGATTTTCTGTCTAACCTGGACCTCTATACACTGTTGGCTCTTTAGCTGCTAAATTTAACTAAGTGCTGAACTACTCGTTGAATTATTATTAATGATTGTTTAATGGAGCCATTTGCAGGCTCAGGAATGAGTTGCTTCTAACAGGTGTACCCTATGGCAGTGGGTGGATTCACCTGCCACAGGGTGAAGACAAAATCAGAAGAAGATGGTTATGATAAAATAGTAATCCACAATGCCACGTGAGATGGCCTTTTTGTATGTCTTACTGGAACAGACTTATAAGGAACGTAAGTTGGTATGCATGCGTGCCACCTCTACCAGTTTTGTTTACTGAGAGTAGAGAAATTGTGGTCATCTTCAAAAGAGTCCTGCTGAGTGAGGTGCCCAGCTCTTTCCTGGAGGAGACCCTCGATTCGAGGAGGCCCTCTGGGGGCTCTCATGTGGTCCTTTTGAGTCATAAATGAAATAAAGTATATATAGGGGAAAAACAGGCCTTGAACTCATGATGGCAAAACAGGATAAAGGATCTCCTTGGAGCTGTAGAAAAGGCTGGTGACAGCCAATGAGGCCATGTATACTTTATGAAGGGATTAGAAATTTGGAGGTCTATTGACTTTAGTATGGCTTATACCTGAATGTGAAGAAAACAAAAATCCTCACAACTGGGCTGATAAACAACATCATAATAACTAAAGACGAAACTGAAGCTGTCAATTATTTTGCTCTACTTGGATCAACAACCAACGTCCATGGAAGCAGCAGTCAAAAAATCAAATGATGTATTGCATTGGAAAACCTACTGCAAAAGACCTCTTTAAAGTTTTAAAAAGCAGAGATGTACTTTGATGACTAAGGTGGGCCTAACACAAGCCATGGTCTTTCCAATCATCTCATATGCATACGAAAACTGGACAATGAATAAAGAACACAGAGGAAGAATTGATGCATTTGAAATGTGTTGGTGAAGAATAGTGAATATGCCATGACTGCCAGAAGAAAGAACAAATCAGTCTTAGAATAAATACAATCAGAATGCTCTTTAGAAGTGAGGATGGCGAGAGTTTAGCTCACTTACTTTGGACATGTTATCAGGAAAGACCAATCACTAGAAAAGGACATCTTGGTTAGTGTCATGGATTGAACTGTGTTCCCCAAAAATGTCTGTCAACTTGGCTAGGTCATGGTTCCCAGTATTGTATGATTGATTTCCCTATGTGCTGTAAATCCTATCAGTATGATGTAATGAGATGGATTAGAGGCAGTTATACTGATGAGGTCTACAAGATTAGATAGTATCTTAAGCCAATCTCTTTTGAGACATAAAAGAGAGAAATGAGCAGGGAGACAAGAGGACCTCATACCACCAAGAAAGCAGTGCCTGGAGCAGAGCGGGGCCTTTGGACCTGAGGTTCCTGTGCTGAGATGCTCCCAGAAAAAGGGAAGACTGATGATAAGGACCTTCCTCCAGAGCTGACAGAGAAAGCCTTCCCCTGGAGCTGACGCCCTGAATTTGGACTTGTAACCTATCAGACTTGTGAGAGAATAAATTTCTCTATGTTAAAGGCATCCACTTGTGGTATCTCTGTTATAGCAGCACTAGATGACCAAGACAGTTAGTAGAGGGTCAGCAAAAATGAGGGAAATCCTCCGTGAGATGAATTGACACAATAGATGCACAATGGACTCAAGCATACCAATGATCGTGAAGATGGCACAGGACTGGGCAATGTTTAATTGTGTTATGTATAAGGCCAGCATAAGTCAGAGATGACTCGACAGAAACTAACAAAAACAACAAAAATAGTTGACTTAAAAACATCATATCACAACGTGGACGAATCTGGAGTGTGTTATGCTGAGTGAAATAAGTCAACTACAAAAGGATAAATGTTGTGTAAGACCACTATTATAAAAACCTAAGAAAAGGTTTACACACAGAAAAAAAAAAAATCTTTGATGGTTACTAGGGAAGCAAAAGGAAGGAGGGGAAATCTTTAACTAGATAGTAGACAAGTGTTAACTTTGGTGAAGGGAAAGATAACGCACAATATTGGAGAAGTCAGCACATTTTGACTGAGGCAAAGCTATAGAAGCTTCCTAGACACATCCAAACACCTTGAGGGATTGAGTTACTGGGATGAAGGACTGGGGACCATGGTTTCGGGGGACATCTAGGTCAACTGGCATAACATAGTTCATAAAGAAAATATTCTACATCCTACTCTGGTGTGTGGCGTCTGGGATCTGAAAAGCTTGTGAGCGGTCATCTAAAATGCATCTACTGGTCCCATCATGTACAGAGCAAAGGAGAATGAAGAAAACCAAAGATACAATGAAAATATTAGTCCAAAGGAATAATGGACCATTAATAACCCGGAAGAACTAGATGGTGCCCAGCTACCACACCAACAGCTCTGACAGGGATCACATAAAGGGTCCCATACAGAGCAAGATAAAAATGTAGAACAAAATTCAAATTCACAAAAAGAGACCACACTTACTGGTATGACAGAGACTGGAGAAACCCCTGAGACTCTGGACACCCCACTAACTCAGAACTGAACCCGCATCTGAAGTCCACCTTTCAGCCAAAGATTAGACTGGCCTATAAAACAAACAGTAACACACGTGAGGAACATGTTTCTTAGTTCAATCATGTACACCAGACTAGATGGGCAACACCTGCATAAAAGCAAAGATGAGAAGGCAGGAAGGGACAGGAAAACTAGATGAAGGACACAGAGAGCCCGGGGTGGAAAAGGAAAAGGGGAGAGTGCTGACACATTGTGGGGATTGCAACCAGTGTCACAAACAATTTGTGTATAAATTTTTGAATGAGAAACTAATTTGCGCTGTAAACTTTCACCTAAAGCACAGAGAAATTAAAAAAAGAAAATTTTTAATAAAAAAAATTATCTTCAAAGTACAATTAGTAATATATTCACCAAGTGACTGATTCCTTTTCAGTTGGTTTCCTCCAAGGACACAGAACCTATAGAAGGCAGGTTATTTTATTTCTTTTAAGCCTGCAGTTTGTTTTGGGTCCTGGCTCTGGCACTTACTATGTCAGGTGAGACAGGTTACTTACCCTCTCCCAGCAGTGTGTGCAGGACTCACTTTGGAAAATGCAGAGATACTGTGGGCAAAAACATTATGAAAACTGCGACATGCTTGGGTGAAAATTTATGACGTTGTTCTCATTGCTTTTCCTGAAGATCAAGTTTTAGAGCCGTCCTTTCAGGTGTCTCGGGGATTGTTTGCAGAAGCAATGTGCTACAGTATTTCACCTTTGGGTGTGGTGGCTGCCTAGTGGCCATGGTGCCAGGGTCTCAGAGTTTGAGGCCTGTCTGAGGACAGCTCACTTCATTCTGTGCCCCAGACACCAGGCCGACCTGAGCCTGGACCAGTTGTTTTTGAACGATGTGCCATGGGGTATGAGAGACTGTGGCTGGGTCTGAGCAAAGCCCTTTAGGCTCCTGGAGAAATGCCCTGCAGGGGACCAAGGGCCAGCTCAGTTGTAGGGGCTGACAATGGGCCTGAGCAGGGCAGTCACCATGGTCCCCTGGTGTCCTGTGAGGGTTGATGGGCCTTTTCTAGCACCTAACATTCTCTGGAGCTCTGCCTGGGCTTGCCTGAGGGTTTGACTGACTTTGTACTAGATCCTGCCCTATTAGTTAAGAAACCCTTCGAAGCTCCAGGCTGTTCTGCTGGAATCACAAGATAAACCAAAAAACACACTACCATCAAATTGATTCCGACTCATAGCGATAGTGTTGGACAGAACAGAACTGCCCCAGAGGGTTTACAAGTCTGTAAATCTTTACAGAAGTAGACTGTCACATCTTTCTCCCGTGGAGCAGCTAGTGGGTTCCAACCACCAACCATGAGGTTAGCAGGTGAGCGCCTTAACCACTGTACCACCAGGGCTCCTTTTGGAATCACAAGACAGCAACCTGCAATTCTTTGGTTGTCAATAGTCGGCAAAATTCAAAGTGGTCTTTGAGGAGTGTGATGCGCTCAGCAATTGGCTCATGACTGCAAAAATTCTAAGGACCACAATGAAGTCCAGGTATCTGCTCAGGGTCCAGTGTGACCTAGAGACGGGGTTAGTTCACCCCACCCCAGTAACCAGTTGCCAGTTGAGGTGACTCAGACTCATGGCAACCCTATTGGTGTCAGAGTAGAAATGTGCTCCGTAGGGTTTTCAGAGGTTGGTTTTTCAGTAGATTGCTAGGCCTTTCTTCAGAGATGCCTCTGCATGAATTCAAACCTTAACACACTGGGCTGCTAATAAAATGTTGGCGGTTTGAGCGCACCCAGAGGTGCCTTGGTAGAAAGGCCTGATGGTCTACTTCTGAAAAATCAGTCACTCTGGTGGGTGACAGAAGCATCCCAAGCCAAGCTGAGATACCTTTACCTGACCCCTGCACCTTGAATATTTGGGCTCTGACTTCCTTCTTCCAGTCTCCAGAATTAAATCTCCTCATTGCCATAGTGGGTTGGGTGGATACTGCCTCAAAGAGGTCCTGAGATAAGTGGAAAAAAGTGGTGGATAGGAAGGACTTTTGTATATTGTACTTTTCTTCCTTAAAGCAAAATTCTATACCTTAAATTATCTGAGCACTCTGAAGACACCTGTGTAATCTTACCTGGTGATTACATTCTTCTTTGGCTGCCAAGGAAGGTGACTCTTGATGAGGACAGTCAGCGTCCTACCTGGCAAATGATGCTGCTGGTGGCAAGGACTCCTGGCCTGGTAAGCCTTGGCGTGTGCTCCAGTGCCTTCACTAGGGAGGTCCGGGGGATGCGGACTGTACTAGGTGACACTGTCAGTGGGGGTGAACCAAAATGACTGTCTATAAGATTTCTGTGCAATGTTTCAGCAGAAATCTGTTATTTTTTTAATAAAATATCCGTGTAGTTGGTTAAAACAACAAAAATATTTTTTTGTAAGTCCAGCTTATATTTATCAATATATCTACAAGGCTAAAACTCTATGCTGATTTACTTTTACTTTTTGAACCCTCTATTGTGCTCTGGTCAGAGCTGTCATTATTACCCAATTACAATGACGCTTCAAATCATGTGATTTTTTTCTGCACGTGCTACAAGCACGTGCTGTTATTTTCGTTGCTGCCAGTGTTTTTATAGTTGCTGATTTTGTTAAATTTTGGTGTTTTAGCTACAATATTGTGTTAATTAGTATTTATGAACCTATATTAATAACTGTTTTTGAGAATTAAACAGTAATTAAAGGAAAAGAAGGACTGATATAAGGGAATTACAATCTACAAGTAACATTAAGCACAAAAAACATTACTAAGGATTCTTTTTGGTCTGGTATGGAAGGAAGTCTATTGGGGGGATGATGCCATAAGTTATTGCACTGGGTGACACCCACCCTAGTGATGCCACTGGTGTGCTCCGCTGCTCCATGGTCCGGTGTGGAGCTAGAAAGCAGTTTTGTGGGTTGCAATTAATGGCCAGGCAGAGTCTTCCCACTGCTCAGAGGAATGTGATCACATAAGTAGTATCAAGTCAGCAGCCAAGGGCAGAGACACTTAGAGGGGAGAGAGAAGAGGAAGGAGCTGGTAGAAGTCAGGCCTTTTGAAGTGATCCATTATTAAAAATGCCAACATTTTCCTTACTACTTGGCAGATTGTCACAGGAAAAATGTATGTTTTTTTTTTTTAAAAAACAGTATGTTATCTTTCAAGTACCAAGGTCAGCTCTGGGAAGAAACAATAAACCCTGGTGTCAGTGTTTCCAATTGTATTCAGCATATGGATTACTGTGAACATATCATTTCTGTGTCAAAGTAAATGTGTAAAACATGCAATTTATTTCAGAAACCCCTCTTCATAGATTCTTCTCCATCCTCCTCCAAACTCCCCACCCCCCCGCCACCAGGAGCTCCTTGCCATCCCTTCAGCCTGACAAGGCAGGTCTCATATGAGTCACATTCTCCACCTGGCCGTCTCCAGTGCCTCCTCAGGAACCGACTCATATGCACCTGCCTGTGAACACTTCCTCCTACTCCTTCTAGTCGAAAGTGGTGCTGTTGATAGCTGCCCTCCAGTCAACCCCCGACTCATGGTGACCCCATGCACAATGCGAAAAACCCTGCCTGATTCTGTGCCATCCCTATGATTGGTTGCTGATTGGACTATTGTGATCCACAGGATTATCATTGTTTGATTCTTGGAAGTAGATCACCAGGAGTTTATTCCCAGTTGATCTTAGTCTAGAAGCTACGTTGAAACCTGATCAGCATCACAGCAACACATAAGCCGCCCCTGATAGACAGGTGGTGGCTGTACATGAGATGCATTGACCAGGAATCGAACCTGGGTCTCCTGCATGAAACGTGAGAGTTCTGCTACCGAACCACCACTGCCTCCACTCAGGCAAAATCAGTTGTCCAAATTTCAGTCTTTCCAACTTCCAGTACATTTTCATACCTCCATTTTAGCAGCTTATCACATCACATGACCATTTATTTTGTGAATGTCTGCCTGCCTTCTTACACTGGGAAATCTAAGATAACAGCTGTTTGTCACCTGTATCCGTGTCTCCCCAGGGCCCTGTAAAGCATCTAGAGCACAGCAGGCAAAACACACACTTGGTGAATGAATGAAAGAAGGAAGGAATGACTGCATCACGTTTCTTTTTAGCAGGTAAAACATAAACACAAGGAAAGTTTTGAATTGTAAAAGGATTTTAGGTGGAAGGGAGATCCAGGATAACCCTCCACTTGAAAAGACATGGGCATCTTACATTCGCATTGTACCTAGTAAGTAGTAAGTGCCCATACAAGTTTGCTAACAACGAGAGCCTTAATCTGTGTATTTTAGACACTATGATTACTACAAGGATCTCTAGTGTTGTAGTGGTTAAATGCTTGGCTGCTAACTGAAAGGTCGGTGGTTTGAACCCACCAGCTGCTCCATGGGAGAAAGATGTGGCAGTCTGCTTCCATAAAGATTTACAGCTGTGGAAACCCTATGTAGCAGTTCTACTCTGTTGTATAGGGTCGCTAGGAGTTGGAATTGACACCACGGCAATGGGTTTGGTTTTTTTGGGTTGATGATCACTACATTTGTGAAGAGTGACTTACCAGGTGTCACCCAGCATCTCAGCGACAGGTGAGGCTCTTCCTCTGGTGCTCAAGTTCATGGAGGGGCTTCTGTGGTGGAGGATAGACTTCTAAGCCTCCGAATGCATTCTGTACATAGCTGCGACCGTCTCTGTTTCTGGATTTTCTTCTTAAAGAAAGCAGGTCTGGATACGCATTGCAAATGAGCCTGGAAGCCGAGCTGTGACAGTCACGTGGGTGGTAACATATGGGAGCTGGCCGCCTGGTGTATTCTCTTCCAGAACCCCCCATGTTCCAAATGGCAGACAGGATTCCTAGGCCTTCGGTTCCTGCGAGGCCGTGAGCACGTCTGTGTCATGGCTTCCATCCGTCACTGTCAACTCTAGATCTACAGCTATTTTCTGTTCCTAACATAAACTGTGACTATTGCTGTGGTTTGAGGGTTTGTAATGAGCAATAAAATACAAGTGGACGTTCCATTTACTTAAAGCTTATACGTGTCAGCACCTAACTAAATAAAAAAGAGGAGGAAAAATAAACTGACAATGATTAATATCACTAATGATTTGTTTTGCTTATTTTCTAAAGTAGTAAGTTGATCTCTCTGTTTAAAATAGGCAGAGAAATGATACGAGGAAGCGCGAAGGAAATTTAGCTTCTGTCCTTGCTTGTCCCTTTGCCACGTTTGGGGAGATTTTAATTTTCTGTGAAATTGCATGTGCAAATATTAATTTTCATTCAGCAAGAGAAATGTAAATGAAGTTATGAATGTGTTAGTAAGGATAAACATCTTAATGATGATTATCTGTGTAAACCAACAGGCTAACAATGTAGTCAGTTGCTGGTGAAATGTTGATTTCCTAGCATTGATATACATTGATAAAACTGTAAAGTCATTCATTGGCTCTTTGTCCCGTGAAAGAAATCATCAAAGCATGTTTAATGTTGACACATTTTTTTTTTTTTTGTATGAACAAATCAAAAATGATAACAAATTTGGAGACGGGTGGTGACTTTGAGAATTTGTTGAGAAATTAAACTGTTGCTTTAGGTCAGACACTAGTAATACCAAGGAGCATCAATGCTTTTCTTGTTAGGCTAGTCAGAATCTGTGGGTCATCCTGAAGGTCTCAGCATGCTATCCTCTATATTACGGCCCTTCTTCTCACATTGCCCTTGAAAGCAAAAGAATTTCAGGTATTATTCCCCCTCTTTGGCTCTTCTCTGGGTTTGATGGCTTAGGTTGTTAAATGGTGCTTTACAATTACTCCCAGGAACTCCAGAATGTCCCCAAAATAGCAGGTCTAGATATTGCCAATTAAATGGTGTCACAGTGCCAAACATGAAGTTGTGCATTGGAGATTTGGGTTGTAAAGGGATTATCAGTCAAGGTGTAAAGAGGGGCAAAGGTTCAAAATGATGGCTAATTCACGAATTATGCCACTGTCACCAGGCTTGGAGGAGGAACTTGTTTTCTGAGTCTTTGCATGGATCTCCTTCAGGTGTGGAAGCTTGTGACTGTAGAGAGGACTGAGTGTGTTTCAGTCATGAGGAATCGTTGTTGGGGTTACTCCTCCTGATGGGTGGCTTGAGATGACCAAACCAAGCCCTCCTGGGACAGATGAGGCCAGGGCTCCTCATGCGTGGTTATGATTGCTTGTGTCTTCCTTACTGAAGGGAAACAACAAAATCTCATTCTTCTTTATTTATTATGGACTCTTTAGCGCTGCTGAATAAAAACAGGTTTTTGAAAATCACATGTTAATTTTAATATGATTGTTATGCTCTAGAGCAGGTATCAGCAAACTACAGAAGGCTGGGTCCAGCTCACCACCTGTTTTTGCAAATAAAGTTGTCTTGGAATCCGGCCACGCCCATTCGCTTACATATTGTCTATGGCTGCTCTTCCTACAACAGCAGGGCTTTGCAGTTGTGACAGAGACCATATGGCACACAAAGCCTAAATCTAGTTACTGTCTAGTCTTTCCTGAAAAAGTTTGCTGCCCCATGCTCTAGAGCAGTGTTGTCTAATAGAAATATAATGGGAGCCACATACGTAATTTAAAATTTTTCTAGTAACCACATTAAAAAAGTAAATGCAAGTGAGTGAAATTCATTTTAATAATATATTTTATTTATCACTTTAGGAGGCCTGGTGGCACAGTGGTTAAGAGCTACAGCAAGTTACAGCTACTAACCAAAACATTGGCAGTTTGAATCCACCAGCTGCTCCTTGGAAACCCTATAGGGTAGTTCTAACTCTGTCCTTTAGGGTCGATGTGAGTCAGAATCGACTCAACGGCAGCAGGTATCCACATATTATTTCAACATGCAGTCAATATAAAAATTACTAATGACATGTTTACATTTTTTTTCATACGTAGGCTTTATGCCAGGAATGGCATAATCCAGTGTTTAGGCCATTCCTGCAGTACCTCTCCAGTTGCACCAGCCCCTTTCCAAGTGCTCAGTATCCACATGTGGCTGGGAGCTCTGTCTTGGATAGCACAGCTAGTAGCAGCAGCACCTTTCTCTTTTGTTAACTGCCTAGAAGACGAAGAATTTAGTCAGCACTGTACTGGCTTCCTCATTCTTCTTAGTAGGTGTGATCTCAACTCTGATGAGAAGGAATGTGAACTAGCTAATTCTAGCTTTACTCAGCTCTAGAATGGGGAACAGAAATAATTGTAATAGCAGGATAACTGAAGGGCCTTCCGTATTATAGAAGCTGTTTAAGACCTGTTAATAAAGGTCCCAGGACTACAGAGAAGTGGTTCCTTTACTAGGCCATCTCACTTTCTCCAAATCAGTCTCCACTATCAGGCTCAAAAATTTATGCTTTGGTAAGATGGGTGCTGTGCCTAAAAGCTAAGCTGGACACCTCAAAATTGGGTTGAGACCTCAGCTATAACTTTAATGTCCATTGAAGAATCATCAAGGGACTGCCTTTGCTTAGACCTATCTTGCTGCTGTGTTAGGTCAAGCTGCTCTTTTGGCAGAAGTGGCGAGATACTTCCATCCAGATATAGAGGAGAAAGAGAAAGACATTTTTTTTTATACAGGTAGTCCCAGGGTTACTAACAAGATCCGTTCCTAACTATGTCTTTAAGTCGAATTTGTAGGTAAGTTGGAATAGGTGCATATGGTTCTTAGTTAGCCTTACTTTAGTGCAAGAAAAAGCTTGAAGCCTTTTCAATGATTTAAAAGCTGCACTTGCAGCAAGTGAAGGTGATTGTGATGAAGAATTTGTTTAGAGTAGGAGCTGGTTCAGTCCTTTCAAAGTGAGGGCAAATTTATATAACATTAAAGGGCAAGTACAAGTTGTCCGTGAGTCAGAAGTTCATAACCCAGGGACTGCCTGTATTGTTAAAGCATTTTTAAAAACAGAAAGCTTCATGTTTATTTTATTTGGTTAAAAAATATTAATAGATAATATAAAACTCAAGGTTGGTTAAAACAAATAAAAAATAATAACAAAAACCAGAAAGAGATCTCTTTTTCATCAGGTAGATTAGGAGTAGAGAGTGCAGTATACATTTGTAAATGGCAGACTGTTTCTCTAATGTCTGGTGAAGATATCCTGTTTATAAATTTATGGCTAGCATTTCCTAGGTTATGAGATTTAATGTTCCATTAGTCCCCAATGGATTTAAAGAACAAAGTTGTTGCGATTTAATACCCAAAATTAATATTTAAGAGCCGTCATGGGTTGAATTATGTCCCCCAAAAATATCTGTCAGCTTGGCTGGGTCGTGATTCCTGGTATTGTATGATTGTGTACCATTTTGCAAATCTGATGTGATTTCCTTATGTGCTGGAAACTCTATCGCTATGGTGAGGTCATATGTGATTTCTTATGTGTTGTAAACTCTGTCACTATGATGAGGTTATACTGATGAGGCTTATAAGATTAGATCGTGTCTTAATCCAGTCTCTTTTGAGATATAAAAGATAGAAGTGAGCAGAGACACATGGGAACCTCATACCACAAAGAAAGCAGTGCTGGGAGCAGAGCGCGTCCTTTGGACCTGAGGTTCCTGCGCAAAGAAGCTCCCAGACCTAAGGAAGACTGATGACACAGACCTTCCTCCAGAGCTGATGAAGGAAGTGTTCCCCTGGAGCTGACGCCCTGAATTTGGACTTGTAGCCTACTGGACTGTGAGAGAATAAACTTCTCTTTGTCAAAGCTATCTGCTTGTGGTATTTTGTTATAGCAGCACTGGATGACTAAGACAGGTGCTAAGAGTGAAAATCAAGTATAAATGAAATCACAGTACATGTGTTTTAATATATTTCATCCTAATTTCATTTTGGATAGTTCATTAGGTACATTGATGAAATGAGCCAAAGTTGATCTAAGTGGTATTCTAAAGAAAGTGAAGTGAGGGGATAAAATGGGAGAACTAGAAACTTCTACCCTATCACCTGGGAGAATTTGATTAATTTGTTTAAAATAGGAATGGTAGACATGAGTCATCTTATTGCCTTGGGTTAGAGGATCTGGGCTTAATGTGAGTCTCAGCAAGGTAACATGACAGTTCACTTCTGAGTCTTCAACTGCAAAATTAAAATACTGGTATTTATTCTACCTACCTCACAGGATTGCTGTAATAATCGACAAAATTAATATGATAATACTTTGTAAACTAGATGTCTTAGAGAACATCCATCTAGTGCTTGGAAGGTTTGTGGCTTTGGTCTTCTGTCTACATTTGGGCCCAAAGTGTACCATAGAAAGTATCTCCTAAGGGTGGCCTAAGGAGCCCTGGTGGTATAATGGTTAAACACTTGGCTATTAACCAAAAGTTTGGCGATTCAAAATCCATCCAGTGGCTCCAGTAAAGATTACAGGGGATCTGCTCCAGTAAAGATTACAGCCTACAAAATCCTATGGAATGGTTCTACTCTGTCACATGGGGTCCCTATGAGTTGAAGTAAACTCTGCGATGCCTACCAACAACAAGAACAAGAGTGGCCCAGGGAGTGGTGGTGGTTCAGTGGTAGAGTTTCCATCTTCCACGTGGAGACCCACATTCAATTCCAGGCCAATGTACCTCATGCACAGCTACTGCCCACTTGTTAGTGGAGGCTTGCATATTTCTATGATGCTAAACAGGTTTCAGCAGAGTTTCCAGACCAAGATGGACTAGGAAGAAAGGCCTGCTGATCTACTTTTGAAAATCAGCCAATGAAAGCCCAGTGGGTCGCAATGGTCCAATTCCATTGTGCATGGGGTTGTCATGAGTTGGGGGCTGACTTGACAGCAGCTAACAACAACACTAACAAGTGGCTTGAAAGTGGATAACTTTCCCAGTGGATCTAATATTTATGAATTTCTCTTAATAGTAAAGAGAAAAAGGTGTAACTAGAGACAATTTTATTAAAGAAGGATCAAGAAGGCATATTTAAGAAAACAATTTCATTTTTAATTTCTTTAACTCTGAGCTGCTTGGTCTGTCCCAGAAAAACAGGCCCATAATTTCAAAATAATGAGTTCAGAGAAAGTGCATGAGGCTCTTAGTCCTGGAGCATTGCGAGCTGGGCTCAAGTGAGCAATCTGTGAGCTTTGTCCTGAAGATGGAGATTTTATGTAATCCTACTTGTACACTTACTTGGCTGGGGAGACAGTCTGTAGTTATTATGAAGTCTGATTACCTATTGAACAAGCGAAAGAAGAGAATTGGGAAAGATTGCTTTGGAAAGCACCGAAAGTATCTATTTTTATTGCCAGAGTTTTTATCTGAAAGTGGGAAAAACAGGGTTTAGAATTCTATTTGTGGAGTAAAGGAAGCTTTTAGCTCTGACATTTCCCATTTAACAGGAAAATTCTGATTTTTAAACATTTGTTCTGTTAGGTCTCAAAGGTGTCCTGATGTTGGAAGGATCTTGACAATACAAATATTTTAACAGATTCTGTTATTTAGTAATGAAATAGTAGAGGCTGTACACAGGATTCTTTTAGATATTTTCTTTAACAGATCATGGGAAGATGACTTGATGATTTATTTTAAGTTTGGAACTTTAGAATTTAGGAAACCGCTTTCCTGAGGAAGGTTGTTGAAACCACTGCTGTGGTGGGTCTTAAAGACACAAAACGAGGTTCTCATTTGTCTGAGACAACCTAAGTATGAATTTGCCTGATGGTGGGATCTTAACTAGGGATGATCTCTCCAGTCCTGTTCAATAGCTACACTTTAAGATGCTCAACAAACAAATAGAATGTGATAGTTAAGACTGTGCGTCAGCTTGGCTGGGCCATGATTCAGTGTTTTGGCAATCGTATAATATCGTTATCACTTCTCTGTTGAGGCATGATATGTGATCACCCCCAAGATGGAATCTGCTGTGAGTAGCCAATCAGTTGAAAGGGAGTTTCCTTGGGCATGTGGCCTGCATTGAATATAACCAGACGTTCTGGCAAGGCTTGGGGGGATTTTTGCTCATGCTGGATCCTGAAGCTGGCTCCTGTTCATCTGACCTCAAGTTCTTTGGACTTGAGCTAGCAGCTTAGCTGTGGTCTTGACTGCCGGTTTTGGAATTCATCAGTCTTCGCAGCCTGTGAGCAAGAGCCCTGCTCTCTGACTTGCCGATCTTGGGTTCGCCAGCCTCTGTGGCTACGTGAATCAGGAGAAGCCCCTATGCTGACCCACTGACTTGGGACACTCCAGCCTCTACAATCCTGTGAGCCATTTCTTTTATATAAATCTCTCTCTTTCTCTCTGTATATACACTTTACTGGTTTTGCTTCTCTAGAGAACCCAGCCTAAGACATTTGGTACCGAGAGTGGTTCTAGGGAAACATAATTGTAAGGCTGAGTTTTCTAAATTGGTTCTAAAGTCTAGTTAGTCTTAAATATGTTGATGACTTTGCTTCCAGTAGTAAGGAGGGCACTGCTAATCCATGGCATGAGGTGGCAATACAAATATGCAAAATATCACCACCAATAGATCAAATATGGGTGAAAGGCAAGGCTCTGGGTGCTTACATGTGTGATACTTTTCTACAATTTTGTCAGCATGAGAAGTATAAGGAAGCCAGTTAGTTGGTCCTAGTTTCGCTAGACAAACTGGTGAAAGAAAGGGATGAGCTGAGGGCTTCAGAGTCAGAGCTCAAGAGCCGTGTAAATGACCTCAAAGTTTCCACTTGTACTTTGAAAGAAAGCCTTATTTCTTTTGTAACAGAGATGATATTGCTGAAAACCAAACCCAGAGTCTTATTGTAAGAGTGGCTGAATTACAACACCAACTCAACTGCCAACTTCGAGAGGTGCCTGAAGTTAAAGTGAGGGCATTGATTGGGAAGAAATGGGATCCCGAAGTTTGGGATGGAGACATATGAGCAGATAATCAGGAAGCTGGAGACATTGAGCCCCTAAATTCCTTTGAATCACTCCTGCCAACTGAACCAGCCCTGTCACTCCCCTCTGAAGAGATTACTCCATGTTTATCTGCTAAATCACCCTGCCAAGTAAAACCATTAGGCCCTCCACTCCCGTTTAAAAAGATTAGCCCAGCTGCCTCTAAAGAGCCCTTGTCTGAGTCATTGCCTGGGGCATCGCCTAAGGCAGATGTTTACAAGACAATGCTGAAAGTTCTCAAAACAATTCCCTACTACCTATTCTGGCTTCTAGACCTATAACTAGACTTAAGTCCCAGTGAGCCACAAAAGGTGAAGTACAAAGTGTGACCCAGGAGGAGGTACACTACACACCAAAGAACTGCTTGGCTTTTCTAATATGTACAAACAGAAACCTGGGGAATATGTGTGGGAATGGCTGTTAATGGTGTGGGATAATGGTGCAAGGAATAAAAAGATAGATCAGTCTGAGTTTATTGATATGGGTCCACTAAGCACAGATTCTTCATTCAATGTTTCAGCTCAAAAAGTT
This sequence comes from Trichechus manatus latirostris, assembly GCF_000243295.1. Lineage (NCBI taxonomy): Eukaryota > Metazoa > Chordata > Mammalia > Sirenia > Trichechidae > Trichechus > Trichechus manatus. The sequence goes on along the minus strand of NW_004444146.1, from coordinate 1,096,106 downwards.
AGGAAAGGATCTAATTGTTTGGTTTGGTTGTTGAAGCATGGATTACAAGGTGGCCTACACTAAATCAAGCTGATGTACCAGACCTCTCTTGGTGTTCTGTAGAAGAAGGTATCCAAAGGCTTAGGGAAATTGACATGCTAGAGTGGATTTATCAGGTTAGACCCACAGACCCACACATGGAGTGCTCAGAGGACACAAGTTTTACCACAACTATGAGGAACAAATTTGTGAAGGGAGCCCCAGCATCCTTGAAGACTGCTGTGATTGCCATTTTATGTAAATCAGATTTGACAGTGGGAACTGCCCTAACTGAATTAAGACACCTAACTACAGTGGGGCTGATTGGACCCAGTGGTAGTAGGGGCCAAGTGGCTGCACTCAATTGACAAAGACAAGGTGGGCATGGCTACAGTAATGGATAGTGGAGTCAAAGCAATAATCAGAATGGTCTGACTAGTATGGGCTTATGGTGTTGGCTGCCTAGTCATGGTGTCCCTAGGATTGAAATATATAGGAAGTCTAAATATTTACTTGGTCTGTACAAATCAATGAATTCTAGGTCAGGTGAACAGCAGTCTAACTCGAATCACCAGAAGAGTCATGGTCCCTCAATCAATTCTGTGACTTGAGAAAGTTTAAGGACCCACAACCCCTTGAATGAAGGGGAGGCCAGGTCGCCTTGAGGAAGCACTCCAAATACACTGCCAAAAATTTCTACTGTTACTCTTTCTCTCAGCCTTCCCCAAAGGGATCTACCACCTTTTATGAGACTGTCTGTTCATTGGGGAAAATAAAATAATCAGACTTTTCAGGGATTACTGGATACTGGCTCTGAACTGACACTAATTCCAAGAGACCCAAAATGTCACTGTGGCCCACCAGTCACAGTGGGGGCAAATGGAGGTCCGGTTATTAATGGAGCCTTAGCTCATGTCCTTCTCACAGTAGGTCCAGTGGGTCCCCAAACCAATCCTGTAGTGATTTCCCCAGTTGCAGAATGCATAATTGGAATAAATATACTCAGCAACTGGCAGAACCCCCACATTGGATACCTGACAAATGGAGTAAGGGCTATTATGGTAGGAAAAGTCAAGTGGAAGCCATTAGAACTGCTGCTACCTAGGACAATAGTAAACCAAAAGCAATACCACATTCCTGGAAGGTTTGCAGAGATTACTGCCACCATAAAGGGCTTGAAGAATGCATGGGTGATGATTCCCACCACATCCCCATTCAACGTGCCTATTTGTCCTGTGCAAAAAACAGATGGATCTTGGAGAATGAAAGTGGATTATTGAAAACTTAACCAGGTGGTGACTCCCACTGCAGCTGCTGTTCCAGATGTAGTTTCATTGCTTGAGCAAATTAATACATCTCCTGGTACCTGGTATGCAGATATTGATCTGGCTAATGCCTTTTTCTCCATACCTGTTTCAAAGCAGTTTACCTTCAGCTGGCAAGACCAGCAATACACCTTCAGTTGCCTACCTCAAGGATACATCAATTCTCTAGCCCTATGCCATAATTTTGTCAGCAGGGAACTTTATAGCCTTTCCTTTCCACAAGATGTCACACTGGTTCATAACATTGATGATATTATGCTGATTGGACCTAGTAAGGAAGAAGTGTCAATGACTCTGGATTTATTGGTAAAACATTTGTGTGCTGGAAGGTGGGAAATTAATCCCACAAAAGTTCAGGCACCTTCCACCTCAGTGAAATTTCTAGGGATTCAGTGGTGTGGGACATGTAGAGATATTCCTTCTAAAGGGAACGAAAAGTTATTGCATCAGTCTGATTCCACGACTAATAACAGGCACAATGCTTAGTGGGCCTCTTTGGATTTTGGAGCCAAAGTATTCCTTATCTGGGTGTGCTACTCCAGTCTATCAAATGACTCTAAAAGTTGGTGGGGCCCAGAACAAGAGAAGGCTCCGGAACAGGTTCAGGCTGCTGTGCAAGCTGTTCTGCCACTTGGACCATATGATCTGGCTGATCCAATGATCTTTGAAGTGTCAGTGGAAGACAGAGATGCTGTTTGGAGTCTTCGGCAGGCCCCTATTGGTTAATCACAGCACGGACCCTTAGGATTTTGGAGCAAAGCCCTGCCATCCTTTGCAGATATGTAACTACTCTTCTTTTGAGAAACAGCTTTTGGATTGTTACTGGGTCTTTAGTAAAGACTGAATGCTTAACCATGGGACACCAAGTCACCATGTGGCCTGAGCTGCCTATCATGAACTGGGTGTTGTCTGACCCACAGAGTCATAAAGTTCGACGTGCACAGCAGCATTCTATCATTAAATGGAAGGGGTATATACGAGATTGAGCCCAAGCAGGACTGAAGGCATAAGTTGCGTAAGGAAGTGGCCCAAATACCCATGGTCTCCACTCTTGTCACATTACCTTCCATCTCCCAGGCTGCACCTATGGCCTTATGGGGGGAGTTCCTTATGATCAGTTGACTGAAGAAGAGAAAACTCATGCCTGGTTTACAGATGGTTCTTTGAGATATACAGGCACCACTTGAAAGTGGACAGTGGAAACCCTACAGCCCCTTTCTGGGACCTCTCTGAAGGACACTGGTGAAGGGAAATCCTTCCAATAGGCAGAACTTTAAGCAGTTCACCTAGTTGTTCACTTTGCCTGGAAGGAGAAATGGCCAGATGTGCGATTGTATACTGATTCATGGGCTGTGGCCAATGGTTTGGCTGGATGATCAGGGACCTGGAAGGAACATGACTGGAAAATAGGAGACAAGGATTTATGGGGAATAGGTATGTGGATAGACCTCACTGAATGGGCCAAAGAAGTGAAGATATTTGTGTCTCATGTGAATGTTCACCAAAGAGTGACCTCAGCAGAGGATGATTTTAACAATGAAGTGAATAGGATGACGAGTTCTGTGGAAACTGCTCATCTCTTTCCCCAGCTACTCCCATCATTGCTCAATGGGCTCATGAACAAAGTGGCCTTCATGGCAGGGATGGAGGTTATGCATGGGCCCAGCAACATGGGCTTCCACTCACCAAGGCTGACTTGGCTACAGCCATGGCTGAGTGCCCAATCTGCCAGCAACAAAGAACAACACTAGCACCATACCTGGAGGTGAGCAGCCAGCAACCTGGTGGCAAATTGATTACATTGGACCACTTCCATCATGGAAAGGGCAGCATTTTCTTCCTACAGGAATAGACACTTACTCTGGATATGGATTTCCCTTCCCTGCACGCAATGTTTCTGCCAAAACTACCATACATGGACTTTCAGAATGCTTTATCCACCATCATGGTATCCTACACAGCACTGCCTCTGATCAATGGACTCACTTTACAGCAAATGAAATGTGGCAGTGGGCCCATGCTCATGGAATTCACTGGTCTCACCACATTCCCCATCATCCTGAAGCAGTTGGTTTGATAGAGCAATGAAATGGCCTTCTAAAGACACAGTTATGGTCCCAGCTAGATGGCAATACCTTGCAGGGTTGGGGCAGTGTTCTGCAGGAGGCTGTATATGCTCTAAACCAGTGTCCAATATATGGTGCTGTTTCTCCCATAGCTAGGATTCGTGGGCCCAGGAATCAAGGGATGGAAATGGGAGTGGCACCACTCACTATTACCCCTAGTGACCCACTCACAAGATTTTTGCCTCCTGTCCCCATGACGTTATGTTCTACAGGTCTAGAGGTCTTAGTTCCAAAAGGAGGAATGCTACCACCTGGAGACACATCACTGATTCCACTGAACTGGAAACTTAGAATGCTACCTGGCTACTTTGGGTTCCTTATGCCACTGGATCAATAGGCAAAGAAGGGAATTACCATACTGGCTGGTGTGGTTGATCCTGATTACCAAGAGGAAATCTGACTGATACTACATAATGGAGGAAAGAAGAGTATGTCTGGAATGCAGGAGGTCTCTTAGGGTGTTTCTTAGTACTACCATGCCCTGTGATTAAAGTCACTGGGAAACTACAACAACCCAATTCTGACATGATTACTAATGGCCTAGACCACTCAGGAATAGAGGTTTGTGGCACCCTACCAGGAAAAGAACCTAACCAGCTGAGGTGCTTGCTGGGGGCAAAGGGAATATGGAATGGGTGGTGGAAGAAGGTAGTTTTCAATACCAGCTATGGCCATGTGACCAGTTGCAGAAATGAGGACTGTAATTGTTATGAGTATTTCTGCTTTGTATGTGTGCATCAGATATTTTTGCTTTCTTCACTTATAAAATATAAGATGTAAACAGGGCTAGTGCATTTTCAGTTGTATGTGTGTTTATTGTATCATGTTAGGCACAAGTATGACTTTATAATTGTCTTTATTCAGAGATTATGTGTGGTTTAAGGAGATGTGTACAGGTGCCAAGTTGACAAGAAATGGACTGTGATGGGTAATATTGTGTGTCAGCTTGGCTGGGCCATGATTCTCAGTGTTTTGGCAGTCATATAATGTTGTGATCACTTCTCTGTTGAGATTTGATATGTGATCACCTCCATGATGGGATCTGCTGCAAGTAGCCAATCAGCTGAAAGGGAGTTTCCTTGGGTATGTGGCCTGCATCAAATATAACTGGACTTTCTGGGAAGGCTTGGGGGCTTTTTGCTTGTGCTGGCTCCTGCAGCTGGCGCCTGTTCATCTGACCTCAAGTTCTCGGGACTTGAGGTAGGAGCTTTCCTGTGGTTTTAACTGCCAGTCTTGGAATTCATCGATCTTCGCAGCCTGTGAGCAAGAGCCTTGCTCTCTGACCTGCCAATCTTAGGTTCACCAGCCCCTGTGGCTATGTGAATCAGGAGAAGCCTCTATCCTGACCCACTGACTTGGGACACTCCAGCGTCTACAATGGTGTGAACCATATCCTTGATATAAATCTCTCTCTGTATATATATATTTATACTCTTTACTGGTTTTGCTTCTCTAGAGAACCCAGCCTGAGATGTAGAACAAAACCCATTAATTGCTTTATTGAATATGGTGTCTTGCTTGACTTCCTTCTTTTTCCTCCCTTCCTCTCTCTCATCCTTCCCTTCCTCTTTTACTCTCTCTATCATCTCTCCTTCCCTCCCTCGCTCTCTACCTCCATCAATTGGCATCATTTCTATCACTAAGGCCATATTTTCCAACTACTGATACTTTTTCTTTGCTTCCGACTTTCACATTCCAATCACCAGTAATTATTAATGCATCTTGATTGTATATTTAATCAATTCCAGACTGCAGAATTTGTTAAAAATCTTCGATTTTTTCGTCTTTGGCATTAGTGGTTGGTGCATAAATTTACATAATAATCTCCAATGTCTTTATCTTTAACCTTAGTGGTTGGTGTGTAAGTGTGAATAATAGTTGTATTAACTGGTCTTCCTTGTATGGATATTATCCCATCATAGACAGAATTGTACTTCAGGATAGATCTTGAAATGTTCTTTTTGATGATGAACATGATGTTATTCCTCTTCAGTTTGTCATTCCATGCGTAATAGACCATATGATTGTCTGATTTAAATTGGCTAATACCAGTCCATTTCATCTCAGTAATGCCTAGGATATCGAAGCTTATGCATTCCGTTTCCTTTTTGACGACTTCCAATTTACCTTGATTCATACTTTGAGTGGAGGTTTGGGGTTATGAAATTCTCTGATTTATCTCTTAAAATAACTGCAATTGCTTAGTTAATTAAGCCATTTGCTTCAGATTTAAGATTGACCACACCGGCTAGAGACAAGATGGTCAGGCACAGGATATTCACCTGGCAATTTTTCTTGGAGGCTATCTTTAGTCTAAATTCATCCTTTACTTTACAAGTGGGTGGCTTTAACAAACAGAAATCTATTTTCTCACAGTTAGGAGGCAAGAAGTCTGAATTCAGGGTGTCAGCTCTAGGGAAAGTTTTCTCTCTGTTGGCTCTGGAGGAAGGTTGTTGTCTCTTCAATTTCTGTTTCTTGGTTCCTTGGAGATCTCCACGTAGTTTGTCATCTGTCTTGCTCCGTCTCTGCTGGCTTAATCTGTTCCTTTTATATCTTGTAAGAGAGTGACTTGATACACACCTTATAGTAATCCTGCTTCATTAACATAAAAAAGACATCCCATTCCCAAGTGGGATTATAACCATAGGCATAGAGGTTAAGATTTATAACACATATTTTTTGGAGGACATAATTTAATCCACAACATTGAGCATCTTAGGTTTTACAGTAGAGAGAAAATCTGTAAATTTAGGTACATGTGGGACTTTATCTTTAAAAGAGTTAGAAAATAAGTAGCAGAGAAAGACTTTATTTATTAAGTTAACAAACATTTGTTGAGCTTCTATCATATAAAAAGCAGTGCTAATTGCTAATGATAAAAAGAAAAAAAAAGGCAGGGGATCTGTTATGGATTGAATTGTGTCCCCCCCCCCACCCAAATATGTGTTGAAGTCCTAACCCCTCTACCTGGAAATGTGACCCTATTTGGAAATAGGGGATTTCTTTTGTTATGTCAATTAGGTCATATCAGAGTAGTGTAGGTCCTAGACCTAATCATTTCTGCGTAATGTCTTATAAAAGGAGCGGAACTGACACAGAGACCCCCCACACAGGGGGAACAGACACTCTGTGAGGATCACCTACAAGCAAAGGATACCCAAGGATCACTGACAGGCACCCAAAACCAGGAGAGAGGCCATAGAAAGAATTGGCATGGCCAAGACTCTGATTTAATTTTTAGCCTCCAGACTGTGAGAAAATAAATGTCTGTTCTTCAAAGCTACCTCCTGAGAGATTTCTGTTGGATCAGGGCTGGCAAACTAAGGCAAGGTCTTTGCCCTTAAGCAGTCTTCAGTCATGGGGGAGACATACAGTTATGTCGGTGTGGTAAGAGTCCAGTGAGAAATACGCAAGGTGCTGTAGAAACACACAGGAGAGACTCAGTCCCTGAGAGGGGCTGGGGTCAGGGACTTCTTCATTCTGTACTCAGCGTGGGAAATCCACACTGCTAACACATGTAGAAGTGAAATGCCCTTGAGGAGGTCTTTGGGCATAAATCGTACCTTGTGTTTCATCAAAGAAGGCTCTCAGAGGTAGTGACATAAGAATGAGGCCTAGATGATGGGAACAAAGTGTTGTATGCAAAGGTTCTGAGTAGGGAATGGGTCTGAAATGTCTGAATAATAGCAAGAACACCAGTGTTTGCTAGAGCTTAGAGATCTAGGGGAGTCCATGGGTGCTGCAAAGGGTTAACGCACTCGATGGCTGCCTTAGTCATCTAGTGCTGCTCTAACAGAAATACTACAAGTGGATGGCTTTCACAAAGAGAAATTTATTTTCTCACAGTCTAGTAGGCTACAAGTCCAAATTCAGGGAGTCAGCTCCAGAAGAAGGCTTTTTCTCTCGGTCAGCTCTGGAGGAAGGTCCTTGTGATCCATCAGTCTTTCCTTGGTCTGGGAGCATCTCCGCACAGGAACCTTAGGTGCAAAGGATGCGCTCTGCTCTTGGTACTGCTTTCTTGCTGGTATAAGCTTCCCATGTGTCTCTGCTCGCTTCTCTCTTTTCTATCTCAAAAGAGATTGGATTAAGATACTATCTAATCTTGTAAACCTCATCAGCATAACCTCATCACAGTGATAGAATTTACAACACTTAAGGAGATCACATATAATCTCATCATAGTGATAGAGTTTACAACACGTAAGGAAATCACATCAGATTACACAATCATACAATACTGGGAAAGATGACCTAGCCAAGTTGCTACATACATTTTTTGGGGGACACAATTCAATCCATGACAATGGCTAACCAAAAGGTTAGAGGTCTGAGTCCACCCAGAGATGCCTTGAAAGAAAGGCCTGGATATCTACTTCCAAAAAATCAGCCATTGAAAACATGGAGGGAGCACATTTCTCTTCTGATACACATGGGGTTGCCATGAGTCGGAGATGACTCAACAGCAACTGGGGTTAAGGGATCCAGGTAGGGAATGGTCAGCAGTGAGGCCAGAGGCCAGACCGTGTAAGTCATAATCAGTAGCCACACCAGTTATCCTTGTTGAGAGACACATGAAGCAATGGTTATGGGAAAATTGTCAGTTGAGTCACATCTCATACCAAGAATCAGAAGAATCATTATTTAAAAAAAACCAAACGCTCTATATTTTAGGAATGTGGAAAAGCCTCAGACATAATTCATACTTCTGCAACCATTGTAGCAGTCGAACAAGTGAGAAACTACATAAATGGACATATCATGGACGGCCTCCCCCACAGATCGTGCATACTCTATATCAGAGGGTTCGCATTAGAGAAAAATCCCGTGACTGCAGTAAATGTGGAAACCCTTCAGGTTTCGTTTAGCACCTCCAAGTCATCAGGATCTTTACATAGGAAAGTAATCCTGGGAATGTAATGAGTGTGAGGCAAGATGTTAAAATTTGAATTTTGTGGTTTTAATGTAGTCATGAGTGGTATTTTATAGATTCATTTTATAGTTACCATTTAAAAGAGGAGAAGGCAAACACAATCATGGGGGGGAGGGATGGAGAGCTTGGGGCAGATGAGCAAATTTCCCATGAATCTTGCTGGAATGTTCTTGCCGAACAGCGTTTTCTGTACAAGAAAGCAGAACTTTGTAAGACAAGGAGGTTTATCAGCTCCATTGGACAAGGCCCGTAGAAGCAGTCTGCTTAGATTTACTTATGGTTATTTGTCCATCTACCTGCTCTTTTCCCTCATCAAATAAGACTAGATCCAAAATCAACAACCCCTACAGAGCTTGCTGTCTATTTAAACATGATTTTGCTATTCCATTGTCTTCATGAGCATAGTAAGGCCCTGGAGACTCCTACCAGGCAAATATCTTTATTGTTTATGACAGAAATTTCCTGAAAGACCCATCAACTCTCCAATAGGAAGCATGGACTGGTAGTTTAACCCTTACCCCAAAACTTTTGCCTCGTTGTTTCCTCCAGTCAGGATCCATATCCAGTCCCTGGGTGGTGCAAAAGTTAACCAAAAGGTCCACCGAAAGGCACCTCAGAAGAAAGATCTGGTGATCTACTTCTAAACAAATCAGCCATTGAAAATGCTGTGAAGCACAGTTCTACTCTGACACACATGGAGTGACTCTGAGTTGGCAACTGCTTTTTTTTTATTTTTTTAAATCCAATCCTAATCAAGCTACCTGTGCTGAAAGAGGTTTAACCCAAACCTGAAAATGTCAATACAATCTGACCCTGCCCTTTCCCCCTAAGACATGACCTGGGGGAGCAATAAATGAAGCTCTCCCTTCAGAGCAGTTTGTTTTGGTGATAGTTGGGTGTGGCATTTGACACGTTACAATTTTTTGTGAGGGCTATACAAAGACACATGGGGTCATCATGAGTTGGAATCTACCTGACAGCAACTAACAAGAACAACATACAAAGATACATGAGCACAGGCTAGGAGCTTTCGTCTAGTGCTGAGACAGATTAAACACACAGAACAAAATCCCAGACAAGTAGTGGAGTGAGATAAGTCCTTTGATAGAGGTAGGCACCAAGTACAATGAATAACATCAAAGCAGCCTCCTAACCCAGACCTGGCAGAGCAGAGATGACAACAATGTAGCCAGGAACGTCTTTAATGAGGAGGTGATCCCTAGCAGAGCCCTGAACGGTGAGAACGAATTGTTGCTGTTGTTAGCTGTTGTGGAGTCAGCCCGACTCACAGTGACCCCATGCACAATGGAGTGAAATGCTGCCTGGTCCTGCACCATCCCTATGATGAGTTGCAGACTGGACCCTTGCGCTCCATAGGGTTTTCACTGGTTGATTTTCAGAGGTAGATTGCCAGGCCTTTCTTCCTAGTCTGTCTTAGTCTGGAAGCTCCCCTGATATCTGTTCACTGTCATAGCAGCACGCAAGCCTCCACTGACAGATGGGTGGTGGCTGCGCATTGGGTGCCTTGGCTTGGAATTGAACGTGGGTCTCCCACATGGAAGGTGAGAATTCTACCACTGAACCTCCACTGCCTCTGAGAACAAATTAGCTAAGTGCAAAGGTGGCAGGAGGGCATTTCAGTCAAACAAAGCAGCATGTGTGAATGCCCAGGTTGTAGGAGTGAGGGTTTTCAAGGTTTCAGTTCTGCTGGAGTACAGGAAGTAAGGCACGTGAGCAGGGTGGTGCCCAAATCACAAAGTGCCTCTGAGACCGAGTTTTTGAGAAAGGCTGTTAAGTGTCCAAATTTGCATTTTAGGGCAAGCATTCTGGTCGCAGTGGAGAGAGGATTAGAGGGACCATGTAACAGCAGGGCCACTTAGGATGACTGCAGCAAACAAAGGGAGGGACTTTGCTCCATCCACCTTTGTATCCTGTGTGTCTAACGCAGTGCCAGACACACAGTAGAGACGCAAGTACCATTTATGAGGGTTATAGCAGTGGGACCAGTGCTTGTATAACAGCTCTCCTGGTTTTCTCAGCCTGCTTTTCTATGGAATGATACAGTAAGCAAGTTTTTGGGACCCTAAGGGCGTTGCAAATGATTAATGTGCTGGGTTGCTAACTCAAAGGTTCAAGTCCACCCAGAGGCACCTTGGAAGAAAGGCCTGATGATCTACTTCCAAAAAATCAGTCATTGAAAACCCTGTGGAGCACAGTTCTACTCTGACACACATGGAGTTGCCATGAGTCAGAGTTGACTAGATGACAACTTTTTTTTTTTTAAAATAGGAATATATGATCTGATAAGTGTATAAAATATTTGACGTTATGAGTTGTTGCTAAAAAAAAAAACTGTGTTGTGTGGTCTCTCCGTTTGAAAGAGTCAGAGGAATAAACCTTTTTTTTATTATCAGAAACTGAGGTATTTCATTTTGAGGTCTTGCTACAAAACGTAGGAAAAATAGTTTGGAGAAAAAAAAAATCCTAGAAAATATTCCGCTTGTAAGGTAAAAGACTACCAGGCTATCTAGCAGCATGAATTTTCAAAGTGCATAATGACCCTTTTTATTAGTTTTAGCAACTTACTAGTGTATTTTTGAGGCAGAATTTTCTATGAATAGGTAGAAGACACAGATAGAAAGAATGCTTGTAAAGCACTCTTGCTGACAGCATAATAATAGCTCGGCTCCAGGTATTACAGAACAGAGGGCCAAACTGTAAAAGTTACTTCAAAGTCACTTTGTATTCAGAGAAATTTACTGTAATTCCTCACAAAAAAGGACCTTTGAAAATTACATTTAACATATTGTATCCCTATAATCCTTCATGTTTTTGCCTTCCTATAATTTGTGCTGAAGACATTATCCATTAAAAGCAAATTTTAAAATATAACATCAACGCTTATTCAAGTTATGAAAAAAGGCATTTTAGGTCAGCTCACATGATTGACTTTATTTCTGTTTTTCTTTCCTTTTCTTTGTTTCTTTTCTCTTTCTTTTTCACTCCCTCCCTTCCTTTCTTCAACTTTTACTCATCATTTGCTTGTTCTTTACAGGATACTTCCTTCCTCAGAACACTTTAACTGATGGTGAACAGTATCATGGTGTCCCTGGTGGTGCAAATGGTTAGCTTGGCTGCTAACCAAAAAGTCGGTGGTTTGAGTCCACCCAGAAGCACTTCAGAAGAAAGGACTGGCCATCTACTTCTGAAAAATCAGCCACTGAAAACCCTATGGAGCACAGTTCTACTCTGACACACATGGGGTCAACAAGAGTCTGAGCTGACTCCACAGCAACTGTTTTTTGGAACAGTAGCCCTGGTGGTGCAGTGGTTAAAGTGCTTGGCTGCTAACTAAAAGGTTGGCAGTTTGAACCCACCAGCCACTCCACAGGAAAAAGATGTGGCAGTCTGCTTCTGGACACACTGTGGGGCAGTTCTACTCTGTCCTGTAGGGTCACTATGAGTCAGAATTGACTTGACGGCAGTGGGTTATCATTATTATTGTTTTGTTTTGTTTGGGTGTCAATGCAGGGGTAACTTAGCACAGTTAGAGATGGCTTGTGGTTTCCAAGCTTTGTCACATTAGACCCAAAGATTACACAAGGTGCCCACAGACTAAGGCTTATGGGGAAAGCACAGGGCTGGGATCCATATTTTCCTTAGTACAGCTCTATATTGATCTCTTTTATATTTTGGGGCTTCTCTGTGTGATTTAGTTTAGAGATAAGGCTCGCTCCTTAAACAGACACTCAAAAAAATTGAATACTCATGGTCTTGGTTAAAAGAAACAGGTACTGGCTATGTGCACATGTGTCCTTTGCTACAGAACTTTTATGACCCCAACTCTATTTGTTCTAACTCAGGGGTCAAAATAGTTTGAATACATTCCCTACTATTCAAAACCCTCAGTACTTGCTGTCAGAAACACTGGAAACAAATACTTCAGGTAACGTTGATCTCTAGTTTTCCAAACCCAGGAACTGAATCGATTTGTATTAATATATCAAGCAATATTTCTAGTCCTATTGTGTCATTTATATTCATACAATCATACACACTCATGTATGAATATAAATGACTTCATCCTCTAATAGAGATCTGAACTGAGAAGATACATGGAACAATAAGTTTGCTTCTGCCTCTTACTTGCCACAGTTGTTTTTGCCCTGGAGAAAGTGAACGTGTGTGTGTGTGTGTGTGTGTGTGTGTGTGTGAGAGAGAGAGAGAGAGAGAGAGAGAGAGAGAGAGAGAGGATCTCCTTAGATCCCAACTTAAATCATTGGAATAGAAATATTATGGAAAGTTAAAGGTTTAGAAAGTATTATGTCTGAATATGTGATATTTGGCAGTAAAGAAAGTTAATAAATGTCTCTTAGAATTTCCCCTAAACCGTTATTTTTAATAAAGTTGGGCATGGAATTTCAAGTGCAAGGAGTGAGTAGGAGTGGAAAGAGCACCAAGAGAGGCAGTGCTTTGGAGAGGGCTCTGCGTCCTCACAAATCCCTGTTCGGACGCCTTCTAGTTGGCTGGCCTTTGGGGAGATCTTCAATCTCTCTGCACCTCAGTTTCCTCCTCTGTAAAGTGGGGATTATAAAACCTTACTCTCTCAGAATATTGGGAGGGTGGAAATGAGAGGGTGAATATGAAAATGGTTGTTAACCATAAATCTCTCTATGGAGATAGGAAATCACTGTTATCCATGGTTTCTAGTACAGTACTCAGGACATAAGAAGTGCTCAAATTTTTTTTTTGTTAAAATAGTTTTTTTTTGTAATGCTAATAATAATAAAAGTGAGATGAGGTTCAATTACATTTGAGTTTTCCCATTCATTTTTTATTGCAATATATTTTATGAGTATGGAGAAAAAAAAAATATATGTAGAGAGAGAGACAGGGAGAAAGAGAGAGTCCCTGGGTGGCATAAATGGTAAATGCACTGGCTGCTAACTGAAAAATTGGAGATTCTAGTGTACCCAGAGGCACCTCAGAAGAAGGGACTGGTGATCTGCTTCTGAAAAATTAGCTGTTGAAAACCCTGTGGAGCACGGTTCTACAATGACACACGTGGGGTCACCATGAGTCAAAGTCGACTCGATGGCAAACAACAATGTACACACACACACATATATACACACACATACACATGTATACACGCACACACACACACACACACACACACACATATCTATCTATCTATCTATATTCCTAATGCCCTTGATATTACTCCCCATCCTCAATGGAAAAAAACAGACAAGTTGTGTGCTAAGACCTATTTTAATTTGCCTACATTTCAGACCTATGAAACTCTTCTTAAAGAAATAGAGCCAATAGTAGCATCATGAACAGTGCTCGTTTAAGTGCTGCCACGCATTACAAAGCATGCCATTTGGCTTGAGGGAAAAATAAAGCCCTCGAGTGTGCCTTCTTACAATTTGTGGTCAGAGAATCGTCCCCCTACACAAAGGCAAACATATGGCCTGACAAACCAGGGTGACAGAGCAATCTGCAGTTTGACAATGAAACCCCATGTGTGAGTGGTGTCCCAACTCTTGGAGGATCATTTGGTGACATCAAGTAAGTGTCAAAAATATCAAAGGCTGATACTTCAGTTTGCATCCTTCTGAAATCCTTCAGTTGGTCTTTATGACCTCTAATGGCTGTTGTAGTGGTTGTGGGCGGCTTCCTGATTCAAAGATGGTGAGAGTGAGATCAATAAGAGAGGGTGGTGTTCTCAGACAGCTGACACTTTTAGGGGCAGTGTCTTAAGCCACAGTCCACAAGAGGCCTCAGAAAGGCCTGGTGGATGAGGGTGATGAGCCTCTAGGAGGCCCTGCAATCTACCAAAAAGAAGCTTTGCAGGGACTTGTTAAAAACTCTCCACCGTGTTTTTATTCCCAGAAGACGTCTCCAGATACTTGTAGCTATATCAGAGTAAACTAACTTGTAAAGATAATTTTCTGCCATTATCAACTTCATGAGAGAATGTTAACCCATTAATTGTCATCAGAGCCAAGGCAAAGGATAAAACTAAATTGCTGTCTTTGTAAATGAGACCCTCATTTCTAGAGGAAGTGCTGACTTGGAGCCTCACTCATCATCTCTTTTGATGTGTCTTTGTTAAACTCTGAATAGTCTTGATTTCAATGTCAATGAAGTCAAGAAGATTGTCATTTAAAAAAAAAAAGAAAAGCTTTCTTAGCTGGTGAAGAGTCCCTGGAAAATTAACAATTTTCTTCAGGAGCTTTTTTCTTCTGTTTGTAAAATAAGCCCCCAATTTGCCTCCAGCAACCTTATTCTCACAGCCTGAGTCAGGAGACAAATAAAGGAGAAGTGGAAGGATCTCAGAGCCTTGGTGGCACAAGTGGTTAAGAGCTTAACTGCTAACCAAAAGGTTGGCAGTTCAAATCCACCAGCTGCTCCTTGGAAACCGTATGGTGCAGTTTGAGTTAGAATTGACTTGAAAACAACTGGTTTGGTTTGGGGTTTTATAGGGTGGCTATGAGTCGGAATCGACTCAACAGCAGTAGTTTTTTGGTTTTAGAAGGATCCCATTTGAACTTTTGCCTTCCCCAGACCCCCTCTCATATATAGCTCACCCCTTTCACAACATCTCAGGAGAGGGGAGAGACCTAGTAGTCACGGGCATTCTGAGGATATTGTGGAAAAGTCTAGCCCCAGAGGACACTTAGAAAGAAGCCATAGAATAAGAGACTAGGCTTCTAGTTCAGACTCTGCTGTTAACCAGATGTGCTTTTGTTGCTGTCATTAGTTGCCTTTGGTTTAAAAAGAAAGGAACTTGAATATATTGATAAACTGCTATGTGTCAGGTACTTTGGGTGCGTTTTCTTATTTAATCTTCACAAAACACTCATGAGGAGGGTATTTTTATCTTATTTTGTAGATAAGAAACTCAGATTCAGAAACAGTATGTGAGTTAATCAAAGTTAACATCTATAGTATATGAAAAAACTAGAAAACCAGGAAATCAACTTGGATTTCAAGATGAAAACGCATTGATACCTAATTTATGGAATTCCATCTCTCACTTCACCCAGGTAGGGGTGCGAAAGGCCACTCCTCTCTAGGGGGCTCTGTGGTTCCAGATCTGGGTCACCAGAGGTGGTGGTCTCTGTGGCCCACCCTGGAAGAATGGCCCAGGATCTGGATCTGAACAAGTCAGGCCCAGAAGGAGGACTCACAGTAGTTTGTGTCCCCCAGGGGACATTGACAATGTGTCTAGACATTTTAACTACCTTGAGTCAGGGCCAGGCGTTACTGTCTTCAGATGAGTAGAGGCCAGGAATGCTGCTCCACATTCTACAATGCACAAGACAGCCCCCACATCAAAGAATTACCTGGTCTAAAATGTTAATGGCGCTGAGATTGAGAAACTCTGTTTAACAAACCCTGCTTAATTTATGGAGTTTCATTGCTGAATTTATGGAATTCAGTTGGTGGAAGAATTTAAGGAATCTGAAGAAGTGGGGCTTGAACTAGTAGTTTGGGTCTATGTAAGAAAAAGGCTCATCTGCACTGTGAGCAGATGCCCTGCACCTCTCTCACTCCAAACGCTTCTCATGATACCACCTACAGCAGAGTGTGGACTTGACAGGTAGACTGGAGGCCAGTTGGCTTTGGTGCAGAAAACCACTTAAATCAGGACAAGGATGCTGAAAGGAAAACCTAGGGAGGATGGTGAGGCAGCTGGTTTGGAACATAGGATTACAATTGGCCACCCACCATTCTGGAAGACCCAAACTTGAGGCCTTGGGGTCAAGAGCTATGTTCCATTCCATTTCCTGTTTCCCCATTATGAAGAAACCACTTACCGGCTCAAGGAATTTTTTTGGTGTTCATAGAATGTACTAAGCTTATTACCACCTTAGGCTTTAGCCTTTTCTGTTTGCTCCATCTGAAATTCTCCCCCCACCTGCCGCCCAGATGTTTGCATTGCTTGTTCCCTAACAATATAGTCTTCACTCCCTTCATACTTCTGTTCCTTCAGGTTGCTCTATTTATTTTTTTGCAGCACTTATGGAGACTTGAAATTGTTATTTACTTATTTGTTTACTTGTTTATCTACCTCTCTCATCAGAATTTAATTTTCATGAGAGTAGAGATTTTGCTTATTTGGGTCACTACTTTATTCTGTATTGCAGTACCTTGATCAGTATTCAATAATTTTTTTTGAATGGAAATGTGCATACATGTGTGTGCATGTTCATGTGTGCATGTGTGCATGTGAGTGAATAAGCACATGCTTGTTTGACTACTGAGTTACAAAAGTCCAGGTCTCAGCAGACCTGTGTATGGGAAACAAAATCTAGAATGATTATTTGTCACATGACCTCATGAAACTCTAGTAGGGATGACCCGTAGAAGACTGACAAGTTCTCAATTCTACCTCCTAAGTTTTGAGCAACTGACAAGGATATGAAGGCAATACAGAGCAAGACTTGTTAAAGCCTGGACCAGGGCAGTTTCAGGCCTTTGTTTAATCTACTTTGAGCATTGGACTAGGCAGCACTTTATGTGGAGTTGAAGGAAAACTCTACTCAGACCATCTGGTTCAGTAACAATAAATAAACAAGCAGAAAATATAAATTTAAAAATAATTAGGAAGAGAGCACATTGGGCAATCATTTATCCATTTAGGAAAGACATAGTGATAGCAATGTTATGCTGAAAATATCTCAGTTATTCCTAATTGATCAAAATACCCTGATGTTTATAGCAAACTAGAGAGTGACTCAGAATGAAATGAAGTCAGCAAAATGCCAGGAGTTTTTATATCCAAAACAGAGACACGGCCCATATGTTCAAAAATACTTTTGTCCTTAGGAAATGTTTACAAAAGGAAGGAATAGGCAGTTCTTCAAAAAACAGACTCAAATAATAGTAACACAATTCAGACAATAGAAACATTTTTTTTTCCATCAAGGGCACTTTCCCTTTTATCTACTAATTGCTCCTCCATTCTGTTTGAGAAAACCATTCAGAGAGCAAATGCAAATTATTGTTGCCTTTGTGGTATACCTATTTTTACATGCAAAAATTTCAGAAAGTTCAAAGCTTTTCAGAAAGTTTTTCATGGTGCCATCCATATACTGTTTATTGCTAAATGATACATGCTATTTTTGTCTCATAATATATAAAATATAAAAACCAAAACCAAACCAAACCCATTGGCTGTCTAGTCAATGCTGACGCACAGCAACTCTATAGGACAGAGTAGAACTGCCCCATACGGTTTCCAAGGCAGTAATCTTTACGGAAGCAGACTGCCACATCTTTCTCCTGTGGAGTGGCTGGGAGGTTCAAACCACCAGCTTTTGGGTTAGCAGCTGAACATTTAACCACTGTGGCACCAGGGCTCCTCCATATGAAACACTCATACATAAAATATTTATAAACAACCACATATCTACAAGCTGAACTTCATGTAATCCCATAAAATTATATCGGGACATAGAAAACCACAGTGAATTGATTAAATGATCAATTTTTAAAATAAATAAAATGTTTAAAAGGTAAAAAATATGGGAACATATAAGACTAGGGAGGGCAGATGGATGGTGCTTGGTGTGGGGCTCTGTGAGAGAGCTATTGCTGCTAATCTACTAGGGGAATAAGCAGTAGAAACTCCTGTTAGGAAGGGAAGTTCATATCCTGTCTTATGAAGGATTTTCAGTGGAGTGTCATAT
Source organism: Trichechus manatus latirostris (assembly GCF_000243295.1). Taxonomy (NCBI): domain Eukaryota; kingdom Metazoa; phylum Chordata; class Mammalia; order Sirenia; family Trichechidae; genus Trichechus; species Trichechus manatus. The sequence goes on along the minus strand of NW_004444146.1, from coordinate 1,078,003 downwards.
CAGTAGCATGGCCCTATATTTTACCATTCAGACTGGGACATCTTTTTTTTTTTTTTAATATTTTATTATACTTCAGGTGAAGGCTTACAGAACAGATAGTTTCTCATGTAACAGTAACACACATGCTGTTTTATGACA
>NW_004444146.1:1050022-1071741 GCF_000243295.1 Trichechus manatus latirostris | reverse complement strand
TATTGTTTAACTTTTGGATTTCTAATTGTTGTTTTTGTATAATTTCTAGTTGTGAATTTATTTTGGCATTTTGTTCCTGCATCATCTTTCTGAATTCTTCCAATTTTTTGTCTGTATTTTCAGACTGGGGCATCTTTGAGAGTGAAAGAGAGAGTTATTAATAATTATGCTGGAACAACAAGTGTAAACTCGAACTATTCCGGACACACTTGTTTCTATCACACAGTGTAAGACAGCGAGTGTGACTATTGTTTGTGAAGCTAAAGAACGTGGTGAATAACCTCTCAAGTGGCTCCTAATGGCCCCTACATCCAGGCGTTGTACTCTTATGCATTCCCTAGTCTTGAGTGTGGGTTGAATCTAGTGACTTGATTCTAACAAATAGAGCACGACAAAGGTGGTGAGATGCCACTCCAGACATTAAGGTATCCAAAGTCTGTGAGTTTCATCTTGCTCTCTATTTCTCATGTTCTCTGGATCTCTGGCTCTAGGAAGCAAGCTGCCATGTTGTGTGCAGTCTGATGGAGAGGCTCAGGTGGCAAGGAGCGGGCACATTTGCAACGGCTGGTGAGAACCCAGGGTCTGCCAACAGCCACAGGAGTGAGTGGAACATGGGTCTTCCCACTCCAAACCTGGAGATGACTGTAGCCCCTGCCAACAATTTGTCTGCAGCCTCTGAGAGACCCTGAGCCAGAGGACCAGCTAAGCTGTGCCCAGCTTCCTGACTCACAGAAACTGTACGATAATAAACGTGTTGTTTTAAGCCACTAAGTTTTGGGGTGATTTGTTACACAACACTAGATACCTAATACAGTGACCTTAAAATGTGATGTCTTAATTAATTTCCTTCTAGGTGTTGTATTAAAAATATTTAACTAGCAGCATAGCACAGACACCAGCCAGCCAGGACAGACATTAGCAGGCCTGTGGTGTAGGTCTGCAGCTGGGCATATCAGCATTGTTTGTGCTAACAGTCTGTGGACACTGTTTTCCCTGGTCTAAGTCTTCCTGTTTTTAAGGGAGGATATGCAGGACATCATAGTTGGTAAAACAGAGGGTCAGCAAAAATGGCAGAATCCTTCCATGAAATGGATTGACACAATAGCCACAATAACGGACTCAAACATACCAACAATCATGAAGATGGTGCAGGATCGGGCAATGTTTTGTTTTGTTATACGTAAGATCGCCATGAGTTGGAGCCAAATTGATGGCACCTAACAATAACGTGCAATGCATCTGAGCTTGGGATCACATACTCAAATATTTAGAGGAATCAGATAGGTAGCGTAAGTGAATGAAATGAGTCAATTTAAGGTCACATATGGCAACTGACACTTTGCCTCAGAAATGGGAGATGTCTTAGTTTCCCAGTGCTGCTGTAACAAAAATACCACAAGAGGGTGGCTTTAAAGAACATAATTTTATTTTCTCACAGTTTTGGAGGCTAGCAGTTCAAATTCAGGGCATCGACAGGGCTATACTCTCTCTGTGCCGGCTCTTGAAGAAGGTCCTTCCTTGTTTTATCCAGCTTCTGGGCAGCCCTGGGCATTCCTTGGAATTCCTTGGCTTGTAGCGGATCCTCACATGGCGTTTTCCCCGTGTGTCGGTTACACTTCCTATCTGTCTTCCCTTTTTATACAACACCTCAGAAATGATTAGTTTTAGGATCCAACCTACTCTAGTATGACCTCGTTAACAAAAGAAATAAAATCCCTATTTCCCAGCAGGGTCACATTAGAAGGCAAAGGGATTAGGACTTCAGTGTATCTTTTGGGAGGACACAATTCAGTTCACCACAGGAGGCACCAAGAAGCAGTGGGAGGTAAACTGTAGGCTGCACACTCTTTTAAAGGAAGGGCCCTAAGAAGACATTCAAGCGTCTAACAGACACACGAGGAAATGCTCGCGATCATTAGCCATTTGAGAAATGCAAATTAAAACCACAATGAAATACCATCTTACCCTGGCATTACTGGCACGAATCAAAAAAACTGGAAATAACAAATGTTGGAGAGGCTGCTGGGAGATTGGAACTCTTATGCACTGCTGGTGGGAATGCAAAATGGTACAACAATTTTGGAAAATGTTATGGCGTGTCCTTAGAAAGGTAGAAATAGAAATACCATTCAATCCAGCAATCCCACTCCTAGTAATTTATCCTAGAGAAATAAGAGCCGCCACATGAATAAACATACGCACACTCATGTTCATTGCAGCATTGTTCACAATAGCAAAAAGATGAAAACAACCTAGATGCCCATCAACAGATGAATGGATAAACAAACTATGGTACATACACACAATGGAGTACTATGCAACGAGAAAGAACAACGATGAATCTGTGAAGCGTCTCATAACATGGATGAAACTGGAGGGCATTATGCTGAGTGAAATAAGTCAATCACAAAAGGACAAATATTGTATGAGACCTCTACTGTAAAAACTCATGAAAAAGTTTACACACAAAGAGAAATAATCTTGTGGTTACGAGGGATGGGAGGGGTGGGGGGAATACAAAATAGACAATAGACAAGTGGTAACTTTGGTGAAGGGTAAGACAGTACACAATACTGGGGAAGCCAGCACAACTTGTACAAAGAAAGGTCATGGAAGCTCCATAGACCCATCCAAACTCCCTGAGGGACTGAACTGCTGGGCAGAGGGCTGTGGGGACCATGGTCTCGGGGAACATCTAGCTCAATTGGCATAATACAGTTTATAAAGAAAATGTTCTACATTCTACCTGAGTGAGTAGCATCTGGGGTCTTAAAAGCCTGTGAGCAGCCATGTAAGATACTCCACTGGTCTCACCCCTTTGGGAGCAAGGGAAAATGAAGTAAACAAGATACAAGGAAAAGATTAGTCCAAAGGACTAATGGACCACAACTACCCTGGCCTCCACCAGACTGAGTCTAGTACAACTAGATAGTGCCCAGCTACCACCACTGACTGCTCTGACCAGGATCACAACAGAGGGTTCTGGACAGAGCTGGAGAAGGATATAGAACAAAATTCTAACACACACACACAAAAGACCAGATTTACTGGCCTGAAAGAGACTGGAGAAACCCAAAGAGTATGGCCCCCAGACACCCTTTTAGCTCAGTAATGAAGTCACTCCCAAGGTACACCGTTCAGCCAAAGATAAGACAGCACCATAAAACAAACCAGGATTAATGGGGCAGAACAGTCCAGGGACAAGGACTAGAAGGCTGGAGGGGACAGGAAAGCTAGTAATAGGGAACCCAAGTTTGAGAAGGGACAGTGCTCATATGTCATGGTGTTGTTAACCATTGTCATAAAACAATATATGTACTGTTTAATGAGAAACTATTTGTTCCGTAAACTTCCATCTAAAGTACAATAAAAAGGAAAAAAAAAAAATAGTAATAAAGGAAGAGCCCCTGCTGCTGAATCTCCAGAATTTTTCTTTGGCCTGCTTGATGTTGACTAGTGCAATGATTTAAATTCTAAAAATATATCAAAATTTGAACATTGGGAAGTGTCACATTAAAACCTGAATTCCAGCTCCTCATGAAAGAGTAGAAGATGCAGCTGCAGGGACCACTGTTTCTGCAGAGTTTGAGTCTCGAGTCCACCAAGAGGCACCTCAGAAGAAAGACCTGGTGATCTACTTCTGAAAAATAGTCATTGAAAACCCTATGGAGCACAGTTCTACTCTGACACACAAGGGGTCACCATGAATCAGAGTTGATTCCATGGCAATTGTGTTTTTTGGACAGGTCCACCTTGATTGTTTTTTCCATTCCCATTTTACTTTAAGGAGAAAGGAAGCTGAGTTTTTGTTTCTGTACAAACCTTCGATTTTCTGTTTTCTGATTATTATCCCCTTGAATTCAGTTGAATTGAGACCTTCAGAAAATGTGGGAACAAGGTAAACTGCATTGAGAATCCCATCATTGGCAATCTGTGGCTTTGCAGGTGTTCTGAAACAACTTGTTTTTCCCTTGATTATTTCACAGGGTGAGTAGAAACTGCCTCAATATTTATGGTGAAATGTTCTCAAAATTATTTGACATTAACAGAGCAAGGGAATGAATTAGGAGGTAAAAGAACATTATGCGTTTTTCTTTTCCTCTTCGTTTATTTCTTTCTCTCCCCCCTCTCCTCCCTTTCTCTTTCTTTTCTTCCTTCCTTCTCTCCTAACTTCCAAGACTGAAACTATTCCATTGGTAGGGTGGGTTTTTAATTTTTTCCCCAAGGAGGTGCTTTCAGAGGGTGTTTAGATGGACACATCAGGGTTCTATTATAATGGCTGGCTTTTCACCATATGCAAAGATTGAAATTGAATTTATTTTTGTATGCTTTCTGCCTGATGTATTTAAGATGCAAAGGGTACCCCAAGGCCTCGAGGTGAATGCATGAAATGACAACAATTAAATGAGATCAAACTGATCAAGTACAAACTGGAGGAACACATACCAGGGCTTGGGCAGGAGTCCCAGGCTAACCTGCCTGTCAGGAGGGAGGCAGGATCCGGACTTATGGGACCCTGTCCAGAGAGGAGAGCTCAAGGCACAGAAACCTTGCTAGTGATGTCCACTCATGCTGGGTGTGGAGAATGCCTTAGAGGTTACCTACTTCCACTTCCTCATCATGCAGATGAGCGAGTAATGTGCTAAAGAGGCCACATTTGTGGTAGAATTGGACCTAGAATGTTGTTGTTGTCTTGTGCTGTTGATTCTGACCCATGGCTACCCTATGTGTGTTACAGAGAAGAAAGTTTCCCACAGAGTTTTCATGGCTATAATCTTTCTGAAAGCAGATAACCAGGACTTTCTTCCATGGCACTGTTGGGTGGATCCAAACTGCCAACCTTTTGGTTACCAGCCTATACAGACTACTATATTCTCAGTGCAAGATCCTATCACCCTCTTACCTTTCTTTTTTTCCCTTTTTTATTGTACTTTAAATGAAGGTTTACAGAGCAAATTAATTTCTTATTAAACAATTAGTATACATATTGTTTTGTGACATTGGTTGCCAACCCCGCAACATGTCAACACTCTCCCCTTCTCAATCTTGGGTTCCCTATTACCAGCTTTCCTGTTCCCTCCTGACTTCTTGTCCTTGCCCCTGGGCTGGTGTGCCCATTTAGTCTCATTTTGTTTTATGGGCCTTTCTAATCTTTGGCTGAAGGGTGAATGAACCTCAGGAGTGACTTCAGTACTGAGTTATAATGGTTCCAGGGACCATACTGTTGGAGTTTCTCAAGTCTTTATTAGACCAGTAAGTCTGGTCTTTTTTGTGAGTTAGAATTCTGTTCTACATTTTTCTCCAGCTCTGTCTGGTACCCTCTGTTGTGATCCCTGTCAGAGCAGTTGGTGGTGATAGCCGGGCACCATCTAGTTGTGCTGGACTCAGTCTGGTGGAGTCTGTGGTAGTTGTGGTCCATTAGTCCTTTGGATTAATCTTTCCCTTGTGTCTTTGGTTTTCTTCATTCTCCGTTGCTTCAGATGGGGTGAGGTCAGTGGAGTATCTTAGATGGCTGCTCACAAGCTTTTAAGATCCCAGATGCTGCTCACCAAAATAGAATGTAGAACATTTTCTTTATAAACTATGCTATACCAACTGAGCCAGATGTTCCCCAAGACCATGGTCCCCAGCCCTCAGCCAGTAATTCAGTCCCTCGGGGAGTATGGATATGTCTATGAAGCTTCCATGACCTTGCCTTGGTCAAGTTGTGTTGACTTCCCCAGAATTATGTACTGTCTTACCCTTCACCAAAATTACCACTTATCTATTGTCTAGTTAGTGTTTTTCCCTCCCCACCCCTCTTCTTCCTAGTAAACATCAAAGTTTCTTTCTTTCTGGGTGTAAATCTTTTCATAAGTTTTTATAGTAGTGGTCTCATACAGTATTTGCCCTCTTATAATTGACTTATTTCACTCAACATAATGCCCTCCAGATTCATCCATGTTGTGAGATGGTTTGTAGATTCATCGTTGTTCTTTATTGTTATGTAATATTCCATTGTGTGTATGTACCATAGTTTGTTTATCCATTCATCGGTTGTTGGGCACTTAAACTGTTTCTATCTTTTTGCTATTGTGAATAATGTTGCAATGAACATGGGTGTGCATGTGCCTGTTCGTGTGATGGCTCTTATTTCTCTAGGATGTACTACCAGGAGTGGGATTGCTGAATCATATGGTATTTCTATTTCTAGCTTTTTAAGGAAGAGCCATATCATTTTCCAAAATGGCTGTACCATTTTACATTCCCATCAGCAGTGCATAAGAGTTCCAATTTCCCCCAGCCTCTCCAATATTTGTTATTTTCTGTTTTTTTGATTCGTGACAGCAAGGTTAAGGTGAGATGGTATCTCACTGTAGTTTGATTTGGATTTCTCTTATGGCTAGTGATGAGCATTTCCTCATGTGTCTGTTTGCTGCCTGAATGTCTTCTTTGGTGAAATGTCTCTTCATATCCTTTGCCCATTTTTTAATTGGATTATTTTTCTTTTTGTTGTAGAGGTGTTGGATTTTCCTATAGATTTTAGAGATTAGATCTTTGTCAGATTTGTCATAGCCAAAATTTTTTTCCCAGTCTGTAGGTTCTCTTTTTACTCTTTTGGTGAAATCTTTTGATGTGCATAAATGTTTAATTTGTAGAAGATCCCAGTTATTTATCTTATCTTCTGGTGTTTGTGTATTGTTAGTTATGGTTTGCATGCTATTTATGCTGTGTTTTAGGGCCTCTAGCATTGACCCTATTTTTTCTTCTATGATCTTTTTAGTTTTATATTTAGGTCTTTGATCAATTTTGAATTAGTTTTTGTTTGTGATGTGAGGTATGGGTCCTGTTTCATTTTTTTACAGATGGACATCCAGTTTTGTCAGCACCATTTGTTAAAAAGACTGTCTTGTCCCCATTTGATGGACTTTGGGCCTTTGTCAAAGATCAGGTGACTGTAGGTGGATGTATTTACATCTGAGTTCTCAATTCTGTTCCATTGGTCTATGTGTCCGTCCTTGTACCAGTACCAGGCTGTTTTGACTACCATAGCTATATAGTAGGTTCTGAGGTCAGGTAGTGCAAGTCCTCCTACTTTATTATTCTTCTTTACTTATCTGGGGACTCTTTCCTTTCCATCTAAAGTTAATGATTAGTTTTTTCATCTCTTTAAAGAATGCTGTTGGTATTTGGATTGCGATTGCACTGTATTTGTAGATTGCTTTGGGTAGAATTGACATTTTCACAGTATTGAATCTACCTATCTATAAGCATGGTATGTTTTTCCATTTATGTAGGTCTCCTTTGGTTTCTTGTAGTAGTGTCTCATCGTTTTCTTTGTATAGGCCTTTTATGTCCCTGGTTAGATTTATTCCGAAGTATTTTATTTTTTTGGGGGTTATTATAAATGGTATTGGTTTCCTGATTTCCTTTTCGTAGTTCTCTTTATTGGTGTATAGGAATCCGACTGATTTTTGTATGTTTATCTTGTATCCTGCTACTCTGCTGAATCTTTTATTAGTTTCAGTAGTTTTTATCAGGAATGGGTTTTTCAGAAATGGAGTTATCAGAAACGGGTTTTGGACTTTATTGAATGCCTTTTCTGAATCGATTGAGATGATCACGTGTGATGGTCAAGACTGTGTGTCAACCTGGCTGGGCCATGATTCTCAGTGTTTACATGTGATCACTCCCATGATGGAATCTGCTGTGAGTAGACAATCAGCTGAAAGGGAGTTTCCTTGGGGATGCGGCCTGCATCTGAATATAAGCAGATATTCTGGCTTTTTTGCTCCCTCTGGATTCTGCAGCTGCCTCCTGTTCTTCTAACCTCTGGTTCTTGGGACTTGAGCTATCATCTTACCTGCTGATCTTGGGATTCATCGATCTTCACAGTCTGTGAGCGGGAACTCTACTCTCTGACCTGCCGATCTTGGGTTTGCCAGCCCCTGCAGCTACGTGAATCAGGAGACGCCAAGCGGTCTTATCTGCCAATCTTGGGATTCGTTGATCTTCACAGTCTTTGAGCAGGAGCCCTTCTCTCCGAACTGCCAATCTTGGGTTTGTCAGCCTCTGCGGCTACGTGACTTGAGAGAAGCCTCTATCCTGATCCACAGACTTGGGAGGTTCCAGCCTCTACAATGGTGTGAGCTGTTTCCTTGATATAATTCTCTCTATATATTTATGTGCTTTACTGGTTTTACTTCTCTAGAGAACCCAGTCTTAGACAATCATTTGATTCTTTTATCTATGTGGTGGACTACATTGATTGATTTTCTAATGTTGAACCATCACTGCATACCCAGTATGAATCCCACTTGGTCTCGGTGGGTTATTTTTTAGATATGAAGCTGAATTCTATTGTCTAGAATTTTGTTGAGAATTTTTGCATCTATATTCATGAGAGATATTGGTCTATAATTTTCTCTTTTTGTGGTCTCTTTGCCTGGTTTTGGTATCAGGGTTATGCTGGCTTCATAAAATGAATTTGGAAGTATCCCTTCCTTTTCTATGTTCTAAAAGAGTTTCAGTAGTACTGGTGTGAGCTCTTCTCTGAATGTTTTGTAGAATTCTCCAGTGAAGCCATCTGGGCCAGGGCTTTTTTTTGTTGTTGTTGTTGGGAGTTTTTTTGTTTGTTTTTTAAAAATTACCTTTTAAATCTCTTCTCTTGTTATGGGTCTGTTCACATTTTTCACCTCAGTTTGTGTTAGTTTAGGTAGGTAGTGTGTTTTTAGGAATTTGTCCATTTCCTCTAGGTTTTCAAATTTGTTGGAGTAGAAGTTTTCATAGTACTCTGTTATGATCCTTTTTATTTCAGTTGAGTCTGTTGTAATCTCCCCCATTTCACTTCTTATTTGGGTTATTTGCATCCTCTCCTGTTTTTCTTTTGTTAGTCTGGCCAGTGGTTTGTTGATTTTGTTGACCCTTTCAAAGAACCAACTTTTGGTTTTGTTGATTCTTTCTATTGTTTTTCTATCCTCTATTTCATTTATTTCTGCTCTGATCTTTATTATTTCCTTTCTTCTGGTGACTGTGGGCTTCTTTTGGTGTTGCCTTTCTATTTGTTTGAGTCGTGTAGCTAATGTTTTCATTCTATCCCTTTCTTCTTTTTGATGTGTACATCTACTGATATAAATTGACCTTTGAGCACTATGTTTACTGTGTCCCAAAGGTTTTGGTATGATGTGGTTTCATTCTTGTTTGATTCTAGGAAATTTTTCATTCTATCTTTGATTTCTTCTATTACTCAGGTTTTTAAGCAGGGTTTTATTCAGTTTCTATGTAATTTTTTTTTTTCTGTTATTAATTTCTACTTTGATGGTGTTGTAATCAGAAAAGATACTTTGTATTATCTCAATGTTCTGGATATTGTTGAGGGTTGCTTTGTGACCTAAGATGTGGTCTATTCTGGAGAACGTTCCATGTGAGTTGGAAAAGAATGTGCACTTTGCAGCTGTTGAGTGAAATGTTCTATATACGTCTATGAGGTCAAGTTGTTTGATTGTGGCCTTTAGATCTTCTGTATCTTTGTTGAGTTTGTTTCTAGATGTTCTGTCCTTTACCGAGAGTGGTGTGTTGAGGTCTCTTACTATTACTGTGGGACTATGAATTTCTCTTTTCAGTGCTGTTAGAGTTTGTTTTATGTATTTTGGATCTCTGTCATTGGGTGTGTAGATATTTATCATGGTTGTGTCTTCTTGGTGGATTGTCCCTTGAATTATTATATAATGCCTTTCTTTGTCTTTTTTGGTGGGTTTTGTTTTAAAGTCTATTTTATCTGAGATTAGTATTGCCACTCCTGCTCTTTTTTGGTAGCTGTTTTCTTGATATATTTCTTCCATGCTTTGATTTTTAATACATTTATGTCTTTGTTTCCAAGATGTGTCTCTTATAGACAGCATATTGATGGGTTCTGTTTTTTTTTTTTATCCATTCTGTCAGTCTCTGTCTCTTTATGGGTGCATTTAAGCCATTTACATTCAGTGATTATTGATAGGTATGAGTTTATTGCTATCATTTTGTAGTGCTTTTTTGTGGTACTGATGTTTTCTTTTTTCCTCTTACTCTTCTATGCTAAGTTCCTTTGTTGTGCATTTTTTCATTTGTTTTTTTAGTTTTTGTAGATTTTGTGTTTACTGAGACTTTTTTCTTCTTTATTTTGATGAGTAGGTTTGTTAACTTTCTTTGTGTTTACCTTGAAATTTACCCTTATTTCCTAAGTTTAAACCAGTCTTTTGTTACTGGATAATGCATTGACTTTCTCTCCATTTGAAAGCTCTATACCTGCCTCGTTTATTCCCTCTTTTATTGTTCTGACATTGTTGTCATTTTCAAATTGACGTCTCTGGTTCCCTCTTGTAAATTTTTTGGTTTTGTTTTATCCTTGAGAGTTTGATTGATCAAGTTTTTTATTCCTTCATTTGGTACTTTGGGTTCTAGGATTGACATTTGTATCTGTTCTACTTAGTTTTTCGGGTCTTTGCTGCAGAAGTACAGCATGGTGCTTCTGGCTATAGCACTATGTTAGCTCCACCTCTCCTGCTTTCAGTTCTTTAGGGTATATACCTAGGAGTGGAATTGCTGAATCATATGGTAATTCTAAGACAGACTAGGAAGAAAGGCCTAGTGATCTACTTCCATCTGAAAATCAGCCAATGAAAGCACTATGGATCACAATGGTCCAATTTGCAACTGATCATGGGGATGGCACAGGACTGTGTAGTGTTTCATTCCATTGTGCTTGGGGTCACCACAAATCTAGGCCCTTTTGACGACAGCTAACAACAACAACAATTCATTTTCACTCTTCAGGAGTAATGATATTGAGCATCTTTTCATGTGCTTTTTGTCCATTTGTATATCTTCTTTGTTGAAATGTCTAGTTAAGTTCTTTGCACATTGGCTGATTTTTAACTCCTTCTTTAAAACTCAGTACTGGGAGATATCTGGACCCCAGCTTGGTTCCCATAAGTACCCTGTGTTTATCTGCCCCTTGTCTTCATTGCACAGGTTTGCTTGTCAATCCCCATTCACCTGAGCTCCTTGAGGACAAACATGTGGCTTTTCCAGCAGTGTCCCAGGGCTCAACAGTTTTGGAACTCAATAAATAATTGAAGAATAAATGATTTTTTATACCAATGATTTCCTTGCTTTTAGCACCTGTACCACATACTTAACATTTAGTCATATTGTCTTGTATTATACTAAAATGATTCCATGAGTTTTGGCCTTGCCATCCAGCTAGATTATAAACTTCTTATGCTTATTTCATGGTTGGCACTCAGCTTTGCTGATCAATATTGGACTTAGTATCTCTGTCACCATGAGTTGAAATTGACTCTGCAGCAACTTGTTTTTTTTTTTTTTTTTTTTGTTGTTTTCGGTGCTTATAATAGTAATAACTGGCATGTGTTATTTAGTATCAGCACCTTTCAGGCACATGTGAACCTCCCAGCTATGCTAGAGGTAGGTAGGACAAACATATTATGTCTTTTATGGATATGAAAACCAATACTAAAGCCCTGAGCATATTAAAGGTTGTTAAGATGACTCAGGACCGGGTGACTTGAAGGCAACTAACAACAACAACGTGGGTGTGAAAACTGAGGCAAAAAGAGGTCAAGAGAAGACTTGAATTCAAGCCTGTGTTTGATGGGGTAAAAAAAATAGAATTGCCTAAAAACAATAATTTGAATTGCTGCTTATTCAGAAACTTCTAGCCTGCAGGGACTTGGTGCCCTATTGAGTGGTTTGGTTGAGTAGTTATAATACACTCAAAGGAGAAGTGGAGCAAGGAGCTTTCTGTCACAGCACTCTGCTTGCTAGACATACCCTGCAGGCATCACACTTCTTTGTGGGTAATTTGGTAGAGCTGTTGTTAACCCTTTAATAGATGTAGTTTCCAACTCCAGTATCCAAGCCCCCTTTCATCACCCCTTACCTTGTTCGTCTATTTCAAACGTGTCCAGGATAGGGACTTAGAGTAGAAGACAGCAGGGATTTTAAAGGCTAATTGAAAAATCATGGGCTTTTAAAGCCCAGAAAGGCTTTCAGAAAGATTGATAATGACTCATGGACGTGGAGTTTACCTTCTGCAGCCCTGTGTGTGACTCTTGTTTCTTTTTTGAAGATATAAGGTGGACAATCATAGCTCCTTTGCCTTGTTTCTCTCTTTCTCTCCTCAAGTGGCTGAATGTCATTGTTGGTATGTGGGTTCAGTAATTCTCCTCTTTCTTTTCTGTTGTAAACTTTGGAGATAATAAGAAGGCCTGGAGTGTTTTGAGCTCACATTTTTCCCCCCAGGTGAAGGAATTGTGACTGTAACTTGTTCTACATCATGGAAAATATGTCTTCTTTTTCTTCGTGGTAAAGAGACCCTCTTAAACAATGAAGAGTAATGGTGTACACATGGATGGTGATGTCACCAACACCTAATAAATGAAATAACAATATTTTACATTTAGTGCAGTGCCTCTGTTCGCCCAAATGCTGCAGTTGTAGCATAAGTAAGTGCTTCTGAAAGAAAGCCATTTTGAATGTGGAGAATGTCAATTAAAGGGTGGGAATTCATAGCTCTCCTCTCAATTGTCACACTGTTATGGACCGTTCCGCAGGGTATCTTCCATTTCCATATAGACTGGGTTATTAGTTCTCTGACTTTGGAATTTCATGGAGCGGTAAAAATTGGCAAAAACATTAGACGTACTGACATGCTTGTCAATTTTTAATTTTGCTTAAAAAAGCACATGAAAAATATAAAAACAAAATAAATGAAAACCAAAATCGATCCAAGAAATAGCACCCCATCCATAATCAACTGTATCCTTCATAAGATAAATGACATTGCAACACCAAAATATGTATTTAGAAATCCGTAATCTGTAATACATACCAAAAACCCAAATCCGTTGCTGTTGAGTTGATTCTGACTCATAACGACCCTATAGGACAGAGTAGAACTGCCCTATAGGGTTTCCAAGGAGCAGCTGGTAGATTCCAACTGCTGACCTTTTGGTTAGCAGCTGAGCTCTTAACCACTGTGCCACCAGGGCTCCCTGTAATACACGATAGCCTTTTAAATAGACCAAATTTTGCACAGGAAAAGCTTACTACATTTCTTTTATTTGATTGTGTACGTAAGTCTCTTTTCCTCTGCAATTCTGTGTTTCTCAGAATTGTCAGATGCAAACACTTGGGGCTCTCCCATAAGCATCTTGGAAGGAGATTTGGAGTCCTGGCAACAGTCTGGCATCGTCAGATGTGAAAGCAGGTGGTGGGCTTGTACTGACAGCGAGCACAGAGGGGTTTGCATGTTTGACACCATCCAGATGACTTGCAGCTATGACACCTGCATACTCTGGATTCACTATGATTTGGGCCCAATAGAAGAAGTATTTTCCTTTTTTGATGGCTTCTCATACTTCTCAGATTATGGTGCTCGGTTTACTTGTCCAGGACACAATACCCCTGAACCTTGTGTGCATAGGGTAGAACCATGTGTGCACAGGCCTCTCCATGTGTGTTCCAGTGCCCCCCAGCCTGCTGGCAGCGGCCTTTCTTGGTTCCCAGGCCTTATCCTCCAGGACTGTGGGAGGTGCTCAGGGACTTTGCCTTTCTCTGCTTCAGGTGCCAACTCGGATGCTTTGGTGTGGCAAAAAGACTTACCCTAAAATGTGTTTTGTGATCCTGCATAGAATTTAAGTAAATCTACTATATACATGTTCTGTAAACCAAACCAAACCTGTTGCTGTCTAGTCGATTCTGACTCATAGCAACCCCTATAGGACAGAGTAGAATTGCCCCATAGGGTTTCTAATCTTTACTCCCAAGGAATGGGTGGTGGGTTCGAACCACTGACCTTTCAGTTAGCAGCCAAGCACTCTGCCACTGTGCCACTAGGCTCCTTTACATATTCTGTACATTATGAAATTCTCCAAATTTGTTTCCTTAAACAATTTTTCTTTATTTTAATTATCAAAGAACCCTTGTATCTATAAAGAACTGAGTAAGATCTTCATGAGTTAAGTTTTGTTCGTCTCAACTTCTAGCCCGAGGCCTGACCACCTTATTGTTGGTGTAGTTAGCTGCTATTGAGTCTGCCAGACTCATGTGACCCCATGCACAACAGAATGAAATGCTACCTGGTCCCACACCAACCCCATGTTTGATGGTGGATTGGACCATTGTGATTTGTAGGGTTATCATTGGCTGATTTTCAGAAGTAGAGTGCCAGGCTTGTCTTCCTAGTCCATCTTAGTCTGAAAGCTCCACTGAAACTTGTTCAGCATCATAGAAACACACCTGACAGACAGGTGGTGACCATGCGTGGGATGCGTTGGCAGGGAATCTAACCAGGGTCTACTGCGTGGAAGATGAGAATTCTACCACTGAACCACCTCTGGCCCTTGGTAATCATTATTTCCTGAGAAGGAAGGCAGGAGAGCAGTGCCCGGCTTCAGCATCTTGGGGCGAGCCCACTCCACATCCACTTGTTCACCAGGCAGACGAGGGGCTGGAGAAAAGAGAGGGCTCATGTTCCAGGACTGCTGACAGAAACCCCGAATGTGACATGTACTTCCTTCCCGGTATAAAGAAGTACACACCACACACTTCAGAACAGAGTATAATTCTAGAAGATGCTTAGTTCTTTCAGTCTCTGAAGTGTTTGATCTTATTATTAAGCCCTTGAACTTATTGTTAAGGCCAATAGGCTTATTTTTATAAGGCATAATGTTATTAATTATGTAAAATTATAATAAATTGTCTACATGAACCTTACACACTAGCAGAGAAAAAGATGTTTCCAGAGTTCAGGTGTATTAAAAACAAAATTAATTGCCTACAATTCCTTTTCCAAGGCCTCTGACTTAACCTTAAAAGCTAGCTCCATCCATAATCTTCATTTAGCAAAAACAAAAATAATAAAACACATT
Source organism: Trichechus manatus latirostris (assembly GCF_000243295.1). Taxonomy (NCBI): domain Eukaryota; kingdom Metazoa; phylum Chordata; class Mammalia; order Sirenia; family Trichechidae; genus Trichechus; species Trichechus manatus. The sequence continues at coordinate 1,056,829 of NW_004444146.1, read as the reverse complement.
CTCTTTTTCAAACACCCTGGGACTTTTTCAAAATGTATTTACACCAATGAATTCCTATTAAATGAGAAAATGGTTACCTAGAGTTTAAATGGCTTCTTAAAGGATACAGTGGCAAAGAAAGGCCAAAGATCTCCATTTTCTGACCCTGCAGCTATATATTCTTTCTTCTTGCCACATTTCGTTCTAAGAACAGGGCCTCTGGAATTTGACTACCTGGGATGTCTGTTCTGCCACTTATATACTGTGTGATACAGGTTAAGTTTCTTAGCAAACCTGAATTGTAAGTTTTTTTTCTTTAAAATGGGTATACCTACCATAGAGATTTTGGGGGAAGGAGTTGGGGTGGGGTGAAATTTTAATGAGAAAGTATATAGAAACTGCCCAGAAAGCCTGGAGCTTACTAAGATTTGTACTACTTACAGCAGCAGGAAACTCTTGCTACTGTTATTATGATGACTGTCCCATCCAGGGCTACCATTTTTCTTTGCTCAGGATTAGCACAGGACATAGGCCTCTTAGCTTCTATCCAGGTCATGGCACAGCTTTCCAAATTGGCCATCTTGCCTAGCTGCTCCCCTCTTCAGACTCTCTAGCCCATTGCTGATGACAATGGTTTTCCCAGGCATACTGTCTCCCTTTCTTAAGGTCCAGCAGTAGCTTTCTGAGCATAGCAGGACCTGCCACTCTACATTAAGCATGGACTGCCAGGCTTGGGGAGTCCCTGGATGGTGCAAGAATTAAGGTGTTCGTTTACTAAGTGGTAAGTGGGAGGTTTAAGTCCACCCAGAGGCACCTCAGAAGAAAGGCCTGGTGATCTACTTCTGAAAAATCAGTCATTGAAAACCCTATGAAGTTCTATTCTGGCACACGTGAGGTTGCCCTGAGTCAGGGTCGACTCAATGGTAACTGTTTTTTTTTTTTTTTTTTTTGGTCAGACCCGGGAAAGAACAGGAAAGTGAGCCCACATCCAGTAGCAGGTCCTATTACCCAGTAACCCAAGTTCTGTGGTGAAGTGTCATGAACATGCATTCTCTTTCTCAGTGGTGACGTTACTTCAAGTAAAACTCAGTTTTATGGTGGCATTGCCACTTGTGTTCTGCTCCCTTGAGCTCGCAGTGACCTCCCTGAGGCCAGGGTTGCCTTTAACTTGGGTGATGTTCCCCACAGGGCCTATGCAGCTGGTCCTCACAGAATGCTTGGTGAAGAGTACAAGGAAGACAAATGCTAGGCTCCAAGCTGCTGCTGAAAAAGACATCTGGGCCACTATGGAGACATCCAAGGCGAGAAGGAAATCAGCTGCTTTCTGAGAGTGTGAACAAGAGTCTCCAAACAGACTTCAACCACAAGAAAGCTGTTTATTGAGCCACATATATCTGACAGGCATCAGAAAACACCCAGAAAAGCTCCAGGGAGGCATGGCTCTAAGGCGGATACAGCTGCGTGCCATCAACAGAGGGAGAGAAACCCTCAATTTGCATGTGGATCAGATCCCAGTGCGCCAGCCCAGGCCAAGCCCGGAGCTGACTGAGCCTTGGTGGAATTCTGGGAATTTCAGAGGCATTTCCGCAGGCCCAGTTATGGACGGGAGATGAGAGATTGCTCTGCAAAGGAGGCCAAGCTGAATGCCTTGTGCACCAGTTGAGCACCTCCTGAGTGACAGGGTCTGGGAGTTCCTGGGATTCTTTCATATCTTATTCACCTGGGGCTCAAGAGGGACAGCTAGACCAGGAGGAAGGAAAAGCCCAAGATCCTCAAAGCCCACCTACATATTCTGTCACATTCCACAGCTATCTTACTGCAAGTTCACAAATTAAATTCTGTTACTATTTCCAATAACAAATTTATAGCCTGAAAAAACTCATCAAAAATCATCCCTAAGGTGGATCTTCATATATCAGGCACAATTACCTTTATGCAGGTAAGTAAGCTGTCTGCATTTTACAGGAGGAATCAGTAAGGTCAAGAGAGATGAAAGCACTTCCACCCCATGTTACAAATATTTACTGATCATTTGTCACATGCCAAGCACAACACGTCATTCACCTTTTAAGTAATGGGATGAACAGAAATAGGTACTTACTTGTCCCATTTACCCAAGGACAATATATCAAAGTGGAAGTAAAAATTCATAAATTCTTATTCATCCTATACTTGCACCCAAAACCACACATACACATACAATACACACATACTCACACACACATAATACACACTCACACACATAACACACACATGTAATACACATTCACACACACACACAACACACAATCAACACAGAAAAGAAATCCTCACAAAGATATCGAAAGATTCTAGGGAATAGGATGTTTTGACTTAAAAAAATTGGTGTAGGAGTTTTCACATCATACATAGTAGCTTCCTCTAATCCATATTGTCTGCTTTAGAAAAGGTCTATGTTGCAATTCTGTTAACATACCAAAAAAATGAAACCCATTGCCGTCGAGTCGATTTACAGAGGAGCCCTGGTGGCACAGTGGTTAAGAACTTGGCTGCTAACCGAAAGGTTGGCAGTTGGAATCCACCAGTCACTCCTTGGAAACCCTATGGGGTAGTTCTACTCTGTCTATGAGTTGGAATCTACTCGACCACAACAGGAAGAATTTTTACGGAAGCATATTACCACCTCTTGTATCGCAGAGCGGCTGGGCTGGTGGGTTCAAACAGCTGACGTTTTGGTTAGCAGCCGAGTGCTTTAACCACGGTGCAACCAGGGCTCCTCATAACCTCTGGTAAATATAGTTAGGCATTTCAGAGAAAAAGTTTCCCAAACTAACTGTTGCTTAATACTTAAATAAGTATTGCCAAAATGTGTTTTCTTCAGGATCTGTGCTCTGGTGATGAAACCCGTTGCGAGGTCTTTCTTGCTTTGCGGTGACTAAGCTCGCAGCAAGGACATGTCCTGTTAGCTTTTAAGAGCTCATTTATTAACCTAACTTTATAGGGATCATGTTAGGATGTATGTGGCCACTGTGAAGCTTTATCTGTTATTGTCAGGCACACTCAAAATTTCCTTTTTATAATGTTTTCTTTCTATCAAGTTGTCTTCGGTCAATAACAGATCCTCCAGAAAGGCCTTCAATTTAGTCTAATCTCTACCATGCTGCTTCGCAATTGATGTGAATCACTTTGACATTTTTGAGACTGCAGATTTCCCAGCAGGATAGCAAAAGAGAAAGTTTTATAAATACACTGTGACCTTGAAATACAAAAGTCATTTCACTTTCCTGCACTGCATTTTACCACGTGCCCTCTTGAAATCCAAGTACCAAAAGGCAATGAGGCAATGAAACTGGAATTTGTCCTTGCAAATTGGGATTGGAGAGACTCACATTTGGGAATGAGATTTTGTTCTATCCCTGTGGTAATTCATTAGAGAAATGGACTGAATTTATCAGTGAGGGGCTGAGGGATGGTAATACTTTATGGTGGACTGTAACTATAGAAATGGACCCCTGAGTAACACGCACTAGGACGAAAGCACAGGAAATCGAAAGGTGACTGGGAAAACCGGCATACCAAGCAAGGCACTGGGGGAGGTGAGGACATTGGGGAGATCTGGGAAATGATAGAGCATCTTGGAGCAGAGGTAAAAGGCTTTAGGGGAGGAAAATATGAAAAAAAATAGGTTACAAAGGAATGGTAGAGAGGTTCCATAACTAGCCCCAAACCAAACCCATTGCCCTCAAGTCAATTCTGACTCATAGTGACCCTATAGGACAGAGTAAAACTGCCCCATAGGGTTTCCAAGGCTGTAAATCTTTACGGAAGCAGATTGTCACATCTTTCTCCCACAGAGTGGCTGCTGGGTTCGAACAGTCGACCTTTTGGTTGGCAGCTGAGCGCTTTAACCGCTGTGCCACCAGAGTTCCTTGTTCCATAACCAAGCGGTGAGAAAAGACAAATGTTGACCTGGATATAGTGAGGAAACAGGCACTGGATTATGGAGGTGGAGAGGAAGGAGTTTACATAGAAAAATGTGTGCATCAAGAGGTTATATAGGAAGTTGCTGCCTGCACGTCCAGTGTCTGTATTACACAACAGAGACTTAAGACAACTTAAGTAGAGGTTGAATGAAAAAGAGGAAGATCCTCAACAAGATGGATTGACACAGTGGATGCAGCAGTGGGCTCAACCATGCCTGCTATTGTGAGGATGGCCTGGGACCAGGCAATGTTTATTCTGTTGTAATGTAGTCACTATGAGTTGGAGCGGACACGACAGCACCGAGCAACAACAGCAGCCGGAAACAAGTGGATCTTTTCCATCCATCAATACCAAATATTCACATCAAATTATCCTCGGCACCACTCATCAGCCTTTCCTGTCTTTTGAGCGGTTCTCAAGCATTGCTTGGGAGGAGGGCATGTGGCCAGGGGGGTGAGGATGCAGGGGGAGGGGGTGGCAGTGCTCAACTGGAGGAATCCGTATGCAAAGGGAAAATTTCAAAGAAGAGAGTCGCAACTTGTCAAGTTGGCTTGGAAAACAAAGAAGATACCTTTGGATAAAACACTTTTTATATTAAAAAAATATTTAATAAGTCATTTCAGGAACGCTGTTGTGTGCTGGCAATACTGTGAGGAGCACAAACAGGCACATTGTCGGCCCTTGCAGATGCGTAACTTATAGGGAGACAGATGTTAATGAGAGAATCCCCAAAACATAAAACTACAACAGTGACAAATGCTAAAGAATGCTTTATCTACTTTTAAACTTTGCAGTGAAAAGTGCTTAAATGTCTAAGCATAATTTTGTCCTGATTTGGAATCTTTTCCCTTTATTCATTAATAAATATTGAGGGCCTACTATGCATAGGAAGGAGCCCTATTGGCTCGATGGTTAAAGTGCTTGGCTGTTAAGTGAAAGGTTGGCTGTTAGAGCCCACCAGCCACTCCTGGGAAGAAAGACATGGAAGTCTGCTTCCGTAAAGATTTCAGCCTTGGAAATCCTATGGGGCAGTTCTAGTCCATCCTACAGGTTTGTTGTTATAAGTAGGAATCGACTCTGTGGCAATAGGTTTTGTTTTTGGACTATCCGCAGATGTCATGCTAGGGACTGAGGACATCACGGAGAAAGAAGCTAAAGTCCCTGGTCCCTTGTATCTCAGAATAGTTTGGAGACTTAGATAATAAAACTAGCAAAATGCCTCATATACATTATTCTTAATACCTTCAATAACACTGTTGTTGTGTGCTGTCGAATCTTTTCCGACTCATAGCAACCCTACAGGACAGAATAGAACCACCTCATAGCGTTTCCAAGGTTGCAAATCTTAACAGGAGCAGATTTCCAGTTCTTTCTCCCACTAAGCAGCTGGTGGGTTTGAACCTCCAACCTTTTGGTTAGCAGCCAAGCGCTTAACCATTGCACCACCAGGAAGGCATCATTATCCTTATTTTACTGATGGTGAAGCTGAGGTAAGGAGGTGTAAGTAACTTGCCCAAGGTCTCACTGTCCAAAAATGGAAAAGTCATAATTTGAACCCATACCTGCATGGTTGCAAAGACTGTGTACCGTGATAGATACAGCAGTCTGATGTGCTCGTTCTATTCCTTCAATAAAAAATCAACTAATCCATTGCTTTCCTTGCACTCTGTCTTGAGCGCAAAGTATCAGGTATTAGTGATGCTTACCTCATTGTACTCCTTCTTATGAGGAGGAGCCTGGGACCTCCCCACACAGTGTAAGTATCATATTGATATTGCCCCTTGTCTACTTTGGACTATTGTCCTTGGCCCTGGCTCATTAAGTAGGAGGGCTTGCCATTGTTTGAGAATGAGGCCAGCCCCAGCTTCTTTCCCTTTCAACCTACATCAGTCCATAATTTATCATTTAAGCTTATTGGCAGAATTAATTTAGAAAAATGCACTCTCCTTTAAGCCCTATACATTAATTCAGTAGTAACTCAGGCACCACCACCCGTCTTTCTGTTTGTCATACTATGGTGGCTTGCGTGGGCTGTAATGCTGGAAGCTATGCCACCAGTCCCCCTATGAGTCTGTCAGTTTGTCATACTGTGGGGCCTTGGGTGTTGCTGTGATGCTGGAAGCTATGCCTCTGGTATTCAACTACCAGCAGGGTCACCCATGGTGGACAGGTTTCAGTTGAGCTTCCAGACTAAAACAGACTAGGAAGAAAGACCCGGCTGTCTACTTCTGAAAAGAATTAGCCAGTGAAAACCTTATGAATAGTAGCGGAACATTGTCTGATATAGTGCTGGAAGATGAGCCCCTCAGGTTGGAAGGCACTCAAAATTCGACACAGTGGCTGCAACAATGGGCTCAAGCATAACAACGATTGTGAGGATGGTGGAGGACAAGGCAGTGTTTTGTTCTGTTGTACATAGTGTCGTTATGAGTCAGAACCTACTCGAAGGCACCTAACAACAACAACAACAACATGCCACCAGTATTTCAAATACCAGCAGGGTCACCCACGGTGGACAGGTTTCAGCAGAGCTTCCAGAACAAGACAGACTAGAAAGAAAGGCCTGACCATCTACTGGAAATTAGCGATTCATACAGACCCTATGTACAACAGAATGAAACACCGCCTGGTCCTGCGCCGTCCTCACAATCATTGTTATGCTTGAGCCCATTATTATAGCCACTGTGTCAAGTCATCTCACTGAGTGTCTTCCTCTTTTTCGCTGACCCTTTACATTATCAAGCATAATGTCCTTTCCCCGGGACTGATCCCTTCTGATAACATGTCCAAAGTATGTGAGACATAGTCTATGCTTCTAAGGAGCATTCTGGCTGTACTTCTTCCAAGATAGATTTGTTCATTCTT
>NW_004444146.1:1011066-1049600 GCF_000243295.1 Trichechus manatus latirostris | reverse complement strand
TACCACAAGTGGATGGTTTTAATGAAGAGAAGTTTATTTCCTCATAGTCAAAGTAGGTTAAAAGTTCAAATTCAGGGCATCAGCTCCAGGGGAAGGCTTTTTCTCTCTGTCGGCCTTTTTCTCTTCAGTGTTCCCCCGAACTAGGAGCTTCTCTGTGCAGGGACCCCAGTCCAAAGGATGTGCTCTGCTCCTGGCACTGCTTTCTTGATGGTATGAGGTCTCCCTCTTTCTTGTCTTTTTAATGACCTCTTGCTTTCTTCATGTATGGTGTCCTTGATGTCATTCCACAGTTCGTTTGGTCTTGAGTCATCAGGGTTCAATGCATCAAATCTGTGCTTAATATGATCTCTAAATTCAAGTGAAATTTGCTCAAGATCGTACTTTGGCTCTTGTGGACTTGTTCTAATTTCTTCAGCTGCAACTTGAACTTCCGTATGAGCAATTGATGGTCTGTTCCACAGTCATCCCCTGGCCTTGTTCTGACTGCTACTATTGAGGTTTTCCATTATCTCTTACTACAGTTGTAGTCAGTTTGATTCCTGTGTATTCTATCTGGTGAGGTCCACGTGTACAGTCGCCATTTAATTGTTGAAAAAGGATATTTGCAATGAAGTTGTTGGTCTTGCAAAATTCTACCATGCTGTCTCTGATGTTGTTTCTATCACCAAGGCCGTATCTTCCAACAACTGATCCTTCTTTATTTCCAACTTTTGAATTCCAAATGCATCCTGATTGCACGTTCGATGAATTTCAGACCACAGAAGTTGGTAAAAATCTTCAATTTCTTCATCTTTGGACTTAGTAGTTGGTGCATGAATTTGAATGAGAGTTGTATCAGCTGGTCTTCCTTGTAGGCCTATGGATATTATCCTATCACAAACAGTATTGTACTTCAGGATAGATCTTGAAATATTCTTTTTGACAAAGAATGTGATGGCATTCCTCTTCAAGTTGTCATTCCTGGCATAGTAGACCATATGATTGTCTGATTCAAAATGGCCAGTACTGTCCATTTAAGCCCACTAATGCCTAAGATATTGATGTTTATGCATTTCATTTATGACTATTTCCAATATTTCTAGATTCATACTTTGTATATTCCACATTACTATCATTAATGGGTGTTTGCAGCTGTTTCTTCTTATTTTGAGTTGTGCCACATCAGCAAATGAAGGTCCCGAAAGCTTGACTCCATCCATGTCATTAAGCTGATTCTACTTTGAGGAGGCAGCTCTTCCTCAGCTATCTTTTGAGTGCTTCCCAACCTTTGGGCTCATCTTCTGGCACTATGTCATGGTTTGAATTATGTACCCCCAAAAATGTGTATATCAGTTTGTCTGGTCATGATTCCTGGTACTGTGTGATTTTCCTGTATGTTGTAAAACCTGCCTCTATGATGTTAATGAGGGAGGATGGGTGGCAGTTGTGTCAGTAAGGCAGGACCTGATCTACAAGACTGGATTGTGTCCTGAGGCAATCTCTTGAGATATAAAAGACAGAAGTGAGCAGTGAGACAGGGGGACCTCATACCATCAAGAAAGCAGTTCCAGGAGCAGAGCGCGTCCTTTGGACTGGGGTGCCTGCGCAGAGAAGCTCCTAGTTTGGGGGAACACTGAAGAGAAAAAGGCCGACAGAGAGAAAAAGCCTTCCCCTGGAGCTGATGCCCTGAATTTGGACTTTTAGCCTACTTTGACCATGAGGAAATAAACTTCTCTTCCTTAAAACCATCCACTTGTGGTATTTCTGTTGTAGCAGCACTAGATGACTAAGACACACTATGTCAGACAATGTTCTGCTGCTATTCATAAGGTTTTCACCGACTAATTCTTTTCAGAAGTAGACCACCAGATCCTTCCCCCTAGTATGTCTTAGTCCGGAAGCTCAGCTGAAACCTGCCCACCATGGATGACCCTGCTGGTATTTGGAATACTAGTGGCAGAGCTTCCAGCATCACAGCAACACCCAAGCCCCCATAGAACGATATACTAACAGACCGGGGGGGATCATATGGCATGTGTATGTTTAACTTTATGAGAAATTCCCAAACTGTTTTCCAAAGTGACTGTACCACTCCCAACAAGAATATATGAGAGTCCTGACTGTTGCACACTTACAAAAATATTGGTGTTGTCAATCTTTTTTAATTTTAGACATTCTAGATGTTATGTTAACTAACAATTAAAGGTTACGTTTATTACAGTGTTAAAAAGCAAAGATGTCACTTTGAGCCTGTCCCAATCTATGGTATTTTCAAATACTTCATATACATGTGAAAGCTGAACAATGAATAAGGAATACCAAAGAAGAATTGATGCCTTTGAATTACGGTGTTGGCAAAGAATATTGAATATACCATGGACTGCCAGAAGAATGAACAAATCTATCTTGGAAGAAGTACAGCCAGAATGCTCCTTAGAAGCAAGGATGGGAAGACATACTTTAACATGTTATCAGGAGGGACCAATCACTGGAGTAGGACATCATGCTTGGTAAAGTAGAGGATCGGCGAAAAAGAGGAAGATCCACAACTAGATAGATTGACAGTGGCTGCAGCAATAGGCTCAAACACAGCAAGGAGTGTGAAGATGGTGCAGGACCAGGCAACTTTTGTTTTGTAACACATAAGGTCGTTATGAGTCAGAGCCAACAACAACGACAACAACAAAAACAGAGGTTAGGTAGTGGCATTTCATTGTGGTTTTACTTTGCATTTTTCCAGTGTCTAATGATGTTGCAAACTTTTTCACGTGCATATTGGTTATTTTCATATCTCCATTTGTGAAGTGTCCAGTCAAGAGCTTAATCCATTTTTATCGGGGTTTTTGTCTTTTAATTGAGTTGTCACAGCTATTTATATATTTTAAATAAAAGTCCTTTGTTTGATTGATGTGTTGTGGAAGTTTCCCAAAGCGTGTGCCTTGCTTAGTCATCTACTTACTCATGTTTTTGATAAGCAGATGAAGTCCCAGTTAATTGATTTTTTTCCTTTAGGCTTGGTGCTTTTTATGCTCTTGAGATCTTTGCCTAATGAAGTTTGTGGATATATTCTGTACAGTTTTTTCTAGAAGCTTTATGGGTTTAGTTTTTACGTTTAAGTATATGATCCATTTCAAATTAATTGTTCTGAAGGTGTGAGGCCAGGGATGTGATTCATCCTTTTCTTATGGATATCCACTTTTTCCAACACCAGGTTTTGGAATGACTCCTTTGCCCATTGATTTACTTTGGCATCTTTGTGGAAAACCTGTTGACTGTATAAGTGTGAGTTTATTGCTGACCTTTCTAGTCTGTTACATATTCACTTGTTACTGTTGCTTTACTGTTGTCCTTAAATTCTGATAATGTAATTTCTGAAACTTTTTTTCCCCGAAGTCTTTTCTGGTTATTCTAATTGTTTTTTGAACATCATATCCATTTTAAAAAGAGGTTGCCAATTTCTACCAAAAAAATTAAAAAAAAAAAAAAGCTTGCTGAGATTTTGATGGAGTATTAACATCTTAACAATGTTGGTGTGTCTTTCACAAACCATAAATGCATGCATCTCTCCCTTTATTTTGGTCTTTCTTTTTGTATTTCTCTAAGATCTCTTTTTATAATTTTTAGTGTGCAGGTTTGGCACCTATTTTGTTAAATGTATTCTTAAGTATTTTATGTTTTAAAGTGATTTTAGTTGCTATTATGTTTAAATTATATTTTAAAATTATTTATTGTTAATGTTTGGAAATACTATTTTTTTTTTAATCAACCTTGTATTCTTTGCCATTACATTTATTAGTCTAGTAGTTTTTTTTTTTTTTAGATTTCTTAGAACTTTAGATAGATATTGTGAATAAAGAAGTTTTATTATTTCTATCCAGTATGAATGTCTATCCTTATGAATAGCAATAGGACATTGATACAGTGCTGGAAGATGAACCCCGCAGGTTGGAAGGCGCTCAAAATATGACTGGGGAAGAGCTGCTTTCTCAAAGTAGAGTCAACCTTAATGATATGGATAGAGTAAAGTTTTCGAGACCTTTATTTGCTGATGTGGCGTGACTCAAAATGAGAAGAAACAGCTGCAAGCATCCATTAATAATCAGAACGTGGAATGTACGAATCATGAATATAGGAAATTTGAAAGTCGTGAAAAATGAAATGGAACACATGAAGATCAATATCCTAGGCATTAGTGAGCTGAAATGGACTGTTATTGGCCATTTTGAAATGGACAATCATATGGTCTACTATACTTAGAGTGACAAATTGAAAAGGAATGGTGTCGCATTCATCATCAAAAAGAACATTTTAAGTTCTGTGAGTTGGAACTGCCTCAACAGGACCTAACAACAACATCCAGTATTTATGTTTTATTTACTTTTCTTGCCTTATGTACTGGCTAAGACCTCCAGCACAATAATAAATAGAAAAGATGAGAGAGGACATTCTTACCTCATTACAGGAAAAGAGCTCAGTGTCTTAACCTTTAAGGATGATGTTAGCTGTTGATTTTTCATCGGTCCCCTACATTAGATTGAGAGAAATTCCTTTTATTCCTTGTTTGCTATGTTTTCTCTTTATTTTTAATCATAAGTGGAACATGCAAGCTGCTGGAAATTGGAATCCTCTTCTGTTGCTGTATTGAAGGTGTGTTTCTGAACCATGTAGATGAGAAATACAGAATAAAAACAGAAGCAAGTCTTTCCACACCCACATGCCCCCCACCTCCCTGCCTCTATCTTCTTTATGTTGTTGTTAGGTGCCGTTGAGCCGGTTCCAAATCATAGCCACCCTAGGAGCAACAGAACAAAACATTTCCCGGTCCTGTGCCATCCTCATAATCCTTTGAGCCCACTGTTGCAGCTACTGTGTAAATCCATCTTGTTGAGGGTCTTCTTCTTCTATGACCCTCTGCTTTACGAAGTGTAGTGGCCTTCTCCAGAGAATGGTCTGTCCTGATAACATGTCTAAATATGTGAGACGAAGTCTCGCCATCTTTGCTTCCAAGGAGCACTCTGGTTGTACATCTTCCAAGACAGATTTGGTGGTTCTTCTGTAAGCTCATAGCATATTCAATATTCTTCACCAACACCATAATTCAAAGGCATCAATTCTTCTTCAGTCTTTCTTATTGATTGTCCAAATTTTGTATGCATTATGAGGCGATTGGAAAAGTACCATGGCTTGGGTCTGGGCCACCTTAGTCCTCAAAGTGACATCTTTGCTTTTTAACATTTTAAAGAGATCTTTTGCAGCAGATTTGCCCAATGTAATATGTCATTTGATTTCTTGATTGCTGCTTCCATGGATGTTGATTGTGGATCCAAGTGAAATGAAATCCTTGACAACTTCAATATTTTCTTTCTTTATCATGATGCTATTTACTGGTCCATTTGAGAGAATTTTTTTTTTTTTTATGTTGATGTGTAATTCATACTGAAAGATGTAGTCTTTGATTTTCATCAATAAGTGCTTCAAGTCCTCTTCACTTTCAGCAAGCAAGTTGTGTGATCTGTATATCGAAGGTTGTTTATGAGTCTTGCTCCAATCCTGATGCTGCCTTCTTCATATAGTGTGCCTTCTCAGATTATGTGCTCAGCATACAGATTGAATAAGTATGGTGAAAGGATACAACCCTGATGCACACCTATTCTGATTTTAAACCCCAGTATCCTCTTGTTCTGTTCAAACTACTGCGTCTTGGTCTATGCCAGTTTCCGCATGAACACAATTAAGTGTTCTGGAATTCCCACTTGTGTTATTCCATTCAGTGTTATCCATAATTTTTTTATGATCCAGACAATTGAATGTCTTTGCATAGTCAATAAAACACAGTTAAACATCTTTCTGGTATTCTTTGCTTTCAGCTGAGATCCGTCGTACATCAGCAATGATATCCCTTGTTCCAAATCCTCTTCTGAATCTGGCTTGAATTTCTGGCAGTTCCCTGTCAATGTACTGCTGCAACAGTTTTTGAGTTATCTTCAGCAAATTTTACTTTCATGTGCTATTAATGACATTGTTTGATAATTTCTGCATTCTGTCAGATCACCTTTCTTTGGAATGGGCACAAATACAATCTCTTCCAGTCGGTTGGCCAGGTAGCTGTCTTCCAAATTTCTTGGCGTAGACCAGTGTTTCCAGCATTGCATCTGTTTGTTGAAACATTCAACTGGTATTCTACCAATTCCTGGAGACTTGTTTTTTGCCAGTCCCTTCAGTGCAGCTTGATCTTCTTCCTTTAGTACCATCAATTCTTGATTATATGCTATTTCCTGAAATGGTTGAATGTTGACCAGTTCTCTTTGGTACAGTGACTCTGTGTATTCCTTCCATCTTCTTTTGATACTTTCTGTGTTGTTCAATATTTTCCCCCTAGAATATTTCAGTATTACAACTCGAGGCTTGGATTTTTTCTTTAGTTCTTTCAGCTTGAGAAATGCTGAGCGTGTTCCTCCCTTTTGGTTTTCTAACTCCAGGTGTTTGCACATGTCATTATAATGCTTTACTTTGTCTTCTTGAGCCACCCTTTGAAATCTCCTGTTCAGCTCTTTTATGTGATCATTTCTTCCATTTGCCTTAGCTACTCTAGTTCAAGAGCAAGTTTCAGAGTCTCTTCTGACACCCATTTTGGTCTTTTCTTTCTTTCTTATCTTTTTAATGACCTCTTGCTTACTTAATTTATGATGTCCTTGATGTCATCCCACAACTCCTCTGGTCTTCGGTCATTAGTGTTCAATGTATCAAATCTATTCTTGAAATGATCTCTAAATTTAGGTGGGATATACTCAAGGCGTACTTTGGCTCTCCTGGACTTCATTTAATTTTCTTCAGATTTAACTTGAATTTCCATATGAGCAATTGATGGTCTGTTCCCGGGTTGGCACATGGCCTTGTTCTGACTGATGATATTGTGCTTTTCCATCATCTCTTTCCACAGATGTAGTTGATTTCATTCTTGCGTATCCTATCTGGTGAGGTCCATGAGCCACTATTTACGTTGTTGAGAAAAAAAGATATTTGCAATGAATAAGATGCTTGTCTTGCAAAATTCTAACATGCTCTCTCCAGTGTCATTTCTATCACCAAGACCGTATTTTCCAACTACCGATCCTTCTTTGTTTCCAACTTTTGCATTCCAATCCCCAGTAATTATCAATGCATCCTGATTGCATGTTCGATCAATTTCAGACTGCAGAGGTTGGTAAAAATCTTCAATTTCTTCATCTTTGGACTTAGTAGTTGGTGCATAAATTTGAATAATAGTTGTATTAACTGGTCTTTCTTGTAGGTGTATGGATATTAGCTTATCACTGACAGCGTTGTACTACAGGATAGACCTTGAAATATTCTTTTTGAAGATGAACACGACACCATTCCTCTTCCAGTTGTCATTCCCAGGATAGTAGACCATATTCAAAATGGCCAATACTAGTCCATTTCAGCTCACTAATGCCTAGGATATGTGTTCTTTATGTGTTCCATTTCATTTTGACAACTTCCAATTTTCCTAGATTCATACTTTCATACATTCCATGTTCCTATTATTAACGGATGTTTGCAGCTGTTTCTTCTCATTTTGAGTCATGCCACATCAGCAGATCAAAGTCCAGAAAGCTTGACTCCATCCATGTCATTAAGTTTGACTCTACTTTGAGGCAGCAGCTCTTCCCCAGTCATATTTTGAGTGTCTTCCAACCTGAGGGGCTCATTTTCTGACACTATATCAGATAACGCTCTGCTGCTGATCATAAGGTTTTCACTGGCGAATTTTTTAAGAATATATCATCAAGTCCTTCTTCCTAGTCTGTCTTAATCTGGAAGCTCCACTGAAATCTGTCCACCATGGGTGACTCTGCTGGTGTTTGAAATATTGTGGCATAGCTTTTAGCATCACAGCATGATGCCATCTACCACAGTACTACGAACTGACAGATGAGTGGGGATATGTATATACATACATATATGTAACAGTTGCTGTCAGGTTGACTCATGGCAATCCCACATGTGTGATAGTAGAACTGTGCTTCATAGTGTTTTCAGTGGCATATTTTGGAAGTAGATCACCAGGCCTTTCTTCTAAGGTGCCTCTTGGTGCACTGGAAACTCCCAACATTTCGGTTAGCAGCCTCGCACATTATATGTCTGTCTGTTTATCTATCTATCTATCTATGATCTACCTGGATAAAATAAAAGTCTCTAGCATGGCCTCTTGGCTACCTATGATCTAGGCTCTTTCCACCTTCCCAGTCCAAATTCTGTTCACTCTTCTTTTTTTTTTTTTTTTGTGAATTTTTTAAATTTATTGTTGTAGTTTAAGTGAAAGTTTACAATTCAAGTTAGTCTCTCATACAAAAATTTGTACATACATTGTTATATGACCCTAATTGCCCTCCCTATACTGTGACAGCACACTCCTCCTTTCCACCCTTGATTTCCTGTGTCCGTTCAACCAGCTCCTAACCCTCTGTGTCTTCTCATCTCACCTCTGGACAGAAGCTGCCTATTTAGTCTCATGTATCTACTTGAGCTAAGAAGCACACTCTTCACGTGTTCACTCTTCTTTTTGCTCATTATATGCTAGCCCTTTCTTATTCAAGCTCTTTTTGCCCTAAAACCTTCAGCGTAGAACACTCTTCTCTCTATTCTTTGCTTGGCCACATCTTAGAATTCAGTTCTCAATTAAAATGCCATTTCTTCAAAGAGGCCGTTTCTCAATACCAAATGCAATTAGGCTTGTCACTCATAATCTCTACATGGTTCCTTTTTGGTGTGTATCCACCTTGTTGCTCTATCTTTGTTTATTTGTTTTATGTCTATTTCCCTGTTAGACTTTAAGCCAGCCTCATGATGTATGGCCATGATTATTTTGCTCACCATGGGAAGCCTAGTGCCCAGTAAAGCACCTGACATGTAGTAAGTGTTCAGATAATTCTTTCAAGTGTGAATTATTATCTTCATGACTATTTATCCCCAGCAAAATAAGTGACTTACAGTATTTTTTAGAGTGAATAGGAAAAATTAAATGAATGAATGAATGAATGTCTGAACAACAAACAGGAGGATGGGTGTTGACAGGGCTGACTTCACATTTTATTTAGGTTTGCCTATCTTGACTCCTTTCTTGCAAATGTCCTGCAGCCTCTTGGGGTGGTATCTGTGAGAGTTCTTTGACTTTTCTGGAGGAAGGGGACTGTACAAACAGTGGCTATTGTGATATTTCAACACCTCTGCTTAACTTGATGACCTCTCACACCAGCAGAATATAATTTAAACAGATTAGAACACTGGCAGAACCCACAGGAACCCACAGAAGCCTTGAAATGGAGACAGGCCAGAAATATACACATGTCCACATTATCCAATCTCTTGAAATGCCTATTTCTGAACAGCATGAGCTTGTTTTCTCTGAGGATAATTTCCACCTTGCTACTGAGGTTGGATTTACACAGGTCTCCATCTCCCATACCGAGACATGCTTAGGGAAATGTAGGTGAAGCGTGTGTTTTAAATGCAGTAGGAGTTTTGAGACAGCAAATGTGTCTAAAATGTATCTGTTATAATAATTTGATTATTATTGCTCAATTTTAAGTTTCTTAGTTTGGCCTAAATTTCGGTTTTCTTGGAAAGGGGAAGAGTTTAAATAAAGGTTAATGAGATTTGTCAGGCAACTCTAGAGTAGACTTAAGCAAACATAAACTATATCAAATGTTATTACTGAAGCTTTATAATTAATTCACCAGTTCAGCAAAATTGCTATGCCTACTATGTGCCACACATTGTCCTAAGGGGATGAGGCCACCAGGGCCAATAAACTCAGTAAGCTGCTTACACCTCAGCAGAGAAGACATACATCCAAATAGCTCAAGTCGAAATGGATCAGTTCCCTAGGTAGGGTTCTGAGTGCGATGGAGATTCAACAGAGGGAGAGAGTAGGTGAGCTGGGAGGGGACTAGGTCTGGGCTGGTTTACCTTTTTCTTTCAGAGTTCAGGAAAATAGTTTTCCTTCAAGGAAATACCAAAAAACCAAACCCATTGCCGTAAAGTCGATTCTGACTCATAGTGACCTTATAGGACAGAGTAGAACTCCCCCTTAGAGTTTCCAAGGCTGTAAATCTTTAGGGAAACATACTGCCACATCTTTCTCCCACAGAGTGGCAGGTGAGTTTGAACTGTCAACCTTTTGGTTAGCAGCCACTGTGCCACCAGGGCTCCTGAGATTCAGTTAGAGAAATTTAATTTGGCTGATTAAAAATATCTGTTAGATATTCGTGTGCTTGTTTTTTATTTTTAACAAATATTTATATAGGTTCAATTTTGACATGGGAAAGCATACAGTTAGCTATTTCTTTTTCACTCCGATTGGATAGTAGAAAAAAAGGAGAATGGTCGGCCAGCAGGGCGGACGACTTGGTGTTGCCTCGGTGGTGTGACTTCTGCAGCAGTGAGCGGGTTCTCTCTTCTGGTCCCAGCACCATAACATGCTCATGGTGCACCACAGTGCTGAGACCTGAGTTCCCTGCACGTGATTTTCAACTCCTCAGATGAAAGCTTGACCCATTGTGCTAAAACAATGCTCTGTTGGAAAGTAACCGAGTCAGGTCTTACCTGCACGCACTACTTCTTATGAGTGGGTTTATCTGATCACTTTCTGGGAATGCAATTTGAACTCACAGAGAGATGAGGGCCCTGGGAACCCAGCAGTGGTGTGTGCGTGGGTGGTGGAGGTGAGGGTGGAGGTGGTGGCTGTGGCGGGGAAGGCTGTGTAAGTGGCAGGCAGCAGAGTCTGGGGGCACCAGAAATCTGCTTCTCAGTTTTCTTCAGTGTGAGCCTGCTCTTAGGGTATCAGACAGTCATTATTCTTTAAATGGAGGCTAACATTGCTCTCATAATCACCCCTCCCCCCAAAAAAACAAACAAACAAAACAGAAAACCAATGGTTCACTTACTTGTATAAGGGCTAGATAGATGTTCATTTAAACCAAGTTTTCAAGTAATTTTCAAGATTCTGGAAGGAAATATTGAAAGCAATATCAACAGTGTTGTTTGATAGAGATATGGGTGCTTGGCCCCTCTTTTCCTCTTTTCTGTATCTTCCAAGTTTTCCATAATGAGCACATATTTCTTTAAAATAAAACCTTAGTAAACTTGAAGGGACATTAAAAGTTTTCTAATATAGCATATTTATTTTTCAAAAAGAAAAATGAACGTGAGTCTCATGCACTGACTTACCCAGGCCCCATGACCAGCATGCTTGCCATTCATTCACTCATTCTTCAAGCACCTCCTGCAGGGAACTCAGAAGGGAGACAGTGCCTCCCCGCCTACCCACCCACCAAGCCAGCTGTCTAGCAAAGCTCCAGACAATGAAGTGAAATTCACTGTGGAAACTTCTAGAGCAGAGATTTGTGTGAAGGAGGGAACAAAGCACTCTGCCAGGGCAGGGGGATGTGAGGACCAGGGCCCTGTCCCCTCACCGCTCTTGCTCTGTCCCACTTTCTGTTTTCAGATCTAGCCTTAGCTGGGCCACAGGACCTCAGTCCTGCTCGTTTCTTGTTGACCCCGCTCCTTTCCACAGGCAGGTGGGCAGAGATGAGTAGGGCTGTAATAGGGGACTGCAACAATGGATGGGCAGTTTTTCCGGTGGTGGAGGGCAGGATGTGCAGCTGCTGCTTCTTTTTTGATCTGTCTTTTACAGCCGCCCCAGGATCCCACAAAGTCAGTAACTTTGAAATGTTTAATGAGGAAAAAGAAAGCATGTCATTAAAGCTGTTTTGTACGCACGCTATGGCATGGAGATAGGGGTGTTTCTCGTGTTGGAACTGCCCACATTATCTTGGATTTTATATTCCTTACTATGATAACTAAGCCATCTTGCCTGAAATGCATGACTTTGAAAGGGGGAAAAAAAAGAGCAAATAGAAATACACCTGTGGACTGAAGTGTCCCCTTGTGTTTCATGTTAAACGTGCGCTTTCTTAGCAGCACTCTGCCCTGCTTCCAGCAGCTGGGCACTGCTCACGAAGTTCTCCCTTCAAGCACTAGAGTGTGTCGGATATTTGACTTCCTCTCATTTTCCCCAGAGCAAATGATTACCCATCTCCAGGGTCAGTGTATCGCCCCCGAGTTTGGATGTAAATCCTCTAGCACAACCCGTGCACAGCTGCCCTCAGGGGGGCTGCTGGTTCGCTAGGAGGAGCACTCCCATCACTGAGAGCATCCTCTACTCTGTGTTTCTTGCCTGGACACCAAAACCAGTAAAGTGTGAGCTTAAAGTCCACAGTGGCGCCAGGGGCCTGCACAACAGGACCATTTGATATTTGAAAGCCTGCAACTCAGAGAACCATTTGTCTGCCTCTTTTGCTTCCAATGTGACTTGAGGAGCCTGTATTTAAGTTAGCCCTAAGCAAAAAAACCACAAAAAACAGTGTCCTCATTTGCAGTCCAGAGTTCTTCGGTCTATACTCTGCCTGGGACGATTGTCTGTTCTTTGAATTTTCTATTGATAATATTCATGCATTTTCCTGTTGTTGCTAATGAAAGGAAAAAAAAAAAAACCTCTAAAGTTATCAAAATGCTTGGACACTTCACTCAGGGACTGCAGGGGAGAAGCCATTAGGCTGCTGTAAGGTGGTTTGTGGAGGAGTGGTACCAGAAAAGACAGAGGAGAGGTGGAGGGAGAAGGATCCAATGATCTGCCAAAAACAGGCAGTAGGCTGGGGTGTGGGCTGCTCCAGAGTCTAGAAATAGAAGGCAGTAGAGCATCTTCAACTCCTGCCTTCCTGTACTCAATGCCCACTCCAGCCCTGCCTGTCTGCAGAAGGCTCAGCTCAGATTTCAGGCCTCATCTGGAGTCTTTCTTAATTTCCCTAGGGGAATTAGGAATGATTTCCTTTTATACCTTGTTCCTCTCTCTGTTAGCACTTCCATATTGGATGCTAACTGTGGTCTTACATGCCTATCTCCTCACTAGATATGATCTTCTCCAAGGTAAGTTCTAGACTGTGTTTATTTTTACATCCTCTGTTCTTGTAGTAATACCTGGCATGTAGTAGTAATGATGCTGGTAATGGTGATGGTAGTAATGATGGTGGTAATGATGGTGGTGGTTATAGTAGTGACAATGGTAGTGGTAATGGTGGTGGTGCTGGTGGTGGTGGTGATGGTGATGTTGGTGTTGGTGATGTTGGTGTTGGTGATGATGGTGGTGGTGATGGTGGTGGTGGTGGTGATATTGGTGGTGGTAATGGTGGTGGTGGTGATGGTGGCAGTTGTGTTGATGGTGGCGATGGTGGTGGTTGTGATGGTGGTGATGTTGGTAGTGATGGTGGTGGTGGTGATGATGGCAGCTGTGCTGATGGTGGTGATGGTGTGGTGGTGGTCATGGTGGTGATGGGGGTGGTGGTGATGGTAGTGGTGATGGGGGTGGTAGTGGTGATGGGGGTAATGGTAATGGGGGTGATGATGGGGTGGTGGTGATGGTGATGGTGGTGGTGGTAGTGGTGGGGTGATGATGAGGGTGGTGGTGGTAATAGTGTGGTAATGGGGGAAGTAGTGGGGGGTGTGGTGGTAATGGTGTGGTAGTGGTGGGAATAGTGAGGGTTGTGGTGGTGATGGGGGTGGTGATGATGGTGGTAATGGTAGTTGTGATGAGGGGGTGGTGGTGGTGATGGTGGTGATGGTGGTGCTGATGAGGGTGGTAGTGGTAATGGTGTAGTAGTGGTTGAAGTAGTGAGGGTGGTGGTGATCGTTGTAGTGGTGATGGTGGTGATGGCGGTGATGGCAGTGGTGGTGGTAGTGGTGGTGGTGGTGGTAGTGGTCAGTCATGGTGACAGTGATGGTAGTGGTGGTGGTAGTCAGAGTAGAAAGAATGACACAGGGATAGATTATATTTATCCAGTGCTTCCATGTGTCAGGCCCTGTGTGTTGTGTTTTAACGCATATGAGTTCATTTAATCCTCACAAAAATGCTGTGTTAGGTGGCTGTGTGGTTTAGGTGGCTGTGTGCTAAGTGGCTGTGTGATTTAGGTGGCTGTATAATTTAGGTGACTGTGTGATTTGCTCAAAGTCACACAGGTAGCAAGGAGCAGTAAGACAGAGGTCCCCAGACTATGGAAAATTCCACTGCCTCAAGTAACTTGCTTGGCCTGCCTTGTAACTTTGCATTAGAATCCTAGTTCCTTTGCGGCCTGCCCCATAAAAATCCTGGCGCCTGTGTGATATGATTAAGAATGTTGCTGGTGTAACTTGTATGAACTCCCTACATGTAAACCCCTTAAAAATAACCTTTCCCCTCGCCTTCGTGGAGCAGTTTTGGTGGCAACAACCCCAACTGCTTCCTTTCCTTGCGCAACAAAATAAAGGCACCTTACCACTCTCCCACTTTGGTTTCTTTTTCATGGCTGATACGAGTCACACTGAGCAGAACCTGGGGTTTCCACCTGGTAACAGCAGCACCAGTCTGTCTAGCTTCAGAGCCTGTGCTCTTTACTCTGCTAAACTGAGGGAAGGGTAAATGAATGAGACCCCATGCTGGCAGTGTCAGAGTCCACCTGGAGACAGGAAATCTACTTCTATGAATCAGAAACAAAGGGATGGTCTTTATTCCACTGGATTCCACTTACAGAGGAATCTGCTATCACTTTAGAACATGTGTATTTTTAAAGAGCCCTACTGTTTTAGCTCTTAGTGTCACAGAGCCTGGGTGAGTTTGACTGACTAAATCTGTCTGAGGCCAGAGCCTTTCCCTGGCTGGGCTGCACTTTCTCCAGCCCCTTTGTTCTGATTAAGCCAAGCCTCACAGCTGTTGTGGGTGACATCAGGAGCTAATGAACTTGAAGCAAATAGCACAAAATATGCCAGCAATCTAATTCTAGCTTCAACCACTGCCAGCTATTTAAGGAAAGATGGATGGACTAAAAATGTTTTAGGGTCACTGACCGGCAATGAGGACCAGTCTGCGGAAGGCTACAGCTCTTTAGGAAGCTCGAATAGAATCTTTGGCCACGTGGATGAGCTTTTCATTCTTCGGAGACACTAATCCTTCCCAAGGTTCTTTGTTTTGACACATTTCTGGCTTGAAGGATCCCTATTTGGAGGATATTTCAAACATTGTTGATATGAATACTGAATATCCACTGCAAACATTTTTCAGGGACATAGTTTCCCGAAACTTTCAAACCTGTTCTGTACTTCACTTCTCCTTTTTTTCTTGAGTTCCCTGACTACCAACCTTCCTTGGTTATGCCTTGCCTTGCCCTCTTTCCTGAGCCCATGCTTTCTCCAAGGCTGCAAGCCCAGCTAGACACCAACTAGAGTTTGTCACTCCATGGAGAAAACACCCTTCATAGGCTGCTTTAGGCCCTTGCTCTGGTGGCACTGGGTCACACCCATGAGTTTTAAATGACTAATATTATCCACTATTCCTCCTGTTGCAATTAATTTTAGGTTTTGTGTTAAGAGGGTCTGTCTAAAGTATACTATAATTAACTCATTTCAAGTCACCTTTTTTCTTCCTGGAAGAAGGAAATATAATACTGACTCTGTGGGTTGTAGTTTCACTAAATATTAGTTGAATAGTTAAGTGGTGAAATGGGTGAAATGCATTTGTAACGTGCCAGTCTGCGACATTACATTCTGTAGTTGAAAGTGAAAAGCAGTTTTCTCCTCTACTGTATCAATATACAAAAAATTAAAAAAGCAACAATAATTCTCAGATATCTTTGCCATCTCCATATCATGTCAGGTATAGAGGTGCTCTCATTTGGGTTTGAGAAACACTTGATGTTATGAGTTGACTTTAGCTCTGTTATGGATCTACAGACTTCTTGCCTTGAAACTCACAGATTTTGTAGCTGAGTATCAAAAAGAAACCCAGTTACTGTCGAGTCAGTTCCCACTCAGTGGTAACGCCATGTGTGTCAGAGTAGAAATGTGCTCCACAGGGTTTTCAATAACTGATTTTTGGAAGTAGATCGCCAGGCCTTTCTTCCGAGATGCCTCTGTGTGGACTTGAACCTCTAACTTTTCAGTTAGCAGCGGACCATGTTAACCATTTGCCCTATCCAGGGACTCCAGTGTGCCCCAGTTCACTGAGATGGGGGAGGCACAGTTGACTTTGTGAACAGTCTTAGCCCGGGGAGATTCAAGTCTATAAGACTTCAGTCTGTTGGATAGTTTCAGAATCACCATCGTCATGTCATCTCAGAGCTTGAAGACACCTTAGAAACCACCATGAGACAGGTTCTATACCAACATAGTTGACATTTTTCTTTCTAATCTTTGCAGTGCAATAGTGGTCTACTGAAGCTAGGGCTAGTTGGGGTGTGTGGAGAGCCAGGGATCACTCCAGAGCTGGAGTGGCAAGGCCTGTCCTGGGCCAGCAGTTACTATGTCTGCAGCAGTGTTCACGCCAACACGTCATTCAGTGAGGTGCTGGGACTCCTGAGGGTGAAGCTGAGGCCAGTCCTAATATGTCCAATATGGGAAACACTGGCCACATGTGGCTACTGAGTACTAAATAACATGGCTGGTCCAAACTGAGATGTGCTATAAAGTGTAAAATGCTCACTAAGTTTCAAAGAATTGGTACGAAAATAGAACATAAAACATCTCATTAATAATATTTTATGTTGGAAATAGGGCTTTCTTTGTTATGTTAATTAGATCATACCCAAATATGGTGAGTTATAAATCTAATTACTTCTGAGTTATAAAAAACAACAAAATAGACACAGAAATGGACACAGGTGGGGGTAGGGGGGCAGATGCCATGTGAGAATTGTCTACAAGCCAAGGAACCAAGGAACACCTAGGGCTGCTAACAAGGAAGGAATCAACACAGTCGAGACCCTGCTTTGGGCTTTTAGTCTCCAAAACTGTGAGAAAATAAATTGCTGTTCTTTAAAGTCACTCACTTGTGGTATTTATGTTATAGCAGCCCTAGGCAACTAAGACAGATATTAAAATTAATTTCATCTGTATCTGTTTACTTTTTTAATGTGACAGCGAGAAAATGAAAAGTTGTATTGGGGCTAGCATTTGTGTCTCACATTCCATTTCTGACACAGTGCTGACCCAGAGCCTAGGTAGGTGTGTGCAGGAGGCAGATGCAGTTGTGGGGTTCGAACTCATTGCAGCAGGAGCAAAAACTGGGCAGTGCCTCTCTATGTAACCTGCTTTTCTTCTGAGTAGCATGGCTTATTCATTCGCAACTCTTAGCTTCAGTGTCTGCATCTGAAAATGAAAAGACTTAGTTTAGAACTGAATTCTAAGTACTGTCCAGCTCTGAAGGAACAGTAGCACAGTGGCTTTGATCATTCTCAAGTTCTGCTGCCAGAGTAGATGAAACCTGCACTGGGAATCTGATGCCTTTAGCTCTGGTTCTAACTCCACCACTGATCTGCTGGGTTATCGTTGTTAGTTGCCATCAGGTTGGCTCTGATTCTTGGCCACCTTACATACAACAAAATAAAGTGCTTGCAAGTCCCACATCGTCTTCATGATTACTGGAACATTTGAGTCCATTGTTGTGGCTATTGTGTCAATCCATCTCGTGGAGGGTTTCTGTTGTTTTTGTTGGCTCTCTACTTTGCTAAACATGATATCATTTTCTAGTGGTTGATCTTTCCTGATGATGTGTCCAAATAAGTGAGTTGACATCTCCCCATCCTCGCTTCTGAAGAACATTCTGGTTGTGTTTTTTCTAAGACTGATTTGTTTGTTCTTCTGGCAGTCCATAGTATATTCAATATTCTTCACCAACATCAGAGTTTGACTGTGTCAATTTTTCTTTGGTTTTCCTTTTTCATTGTCCAACTTTCTGCTGCTTATGAGACAATTGAAAACACCATAGCTTGGGTCAGACGCACCTTAGTTATCAATGACATCTTTGCTTTTTAACACTTTAAAGAGGCCTTTTGCAGAAGATTTGCCCAATACAATACATCATTTGATTTCTTGACTGCTGCTGTCATGAGTGTTGATTGGTGATCCAAGTAGACTGAAATCGTTGACAGCTTCACTGTCTTCTCCTGCTATGTAGCTCAGGGCAAATCACTGTGGAGGAAGGTCTATGCTCATGTTCAGGTCTGGCATTTGTTATTTTAGGAGGATATAGGAAGCTGGGTACATGAATGTCCTTGGGTTCAACAGAGATGGTGTTTTCTCAGACTAGCACGATCACACCTGCAAAATGGTTCATCTCAGCTCTGTTTTGAGTGGGTTTTCCTGTTTGGATGGGAAAGGATAGTAGGTATGTGCTGCTGTGTGGGAACTTACGGGAACCACAAAGGGTCTCAGGAAAAATCCTCCATTCTTCATTCAGTCTCTGTGTCTGGTTATTGGTGGACCCCTTAACTGTGGGTAAGGGAGGTTCTAAACCCATTGTGGACAACGCTTGGGAGGTCCTTGAGAAAGGGGAAGTTGACAGAGAAGTGTTGTTTGCTAGGCCCGGCACAGGAACAAGGGAGACACATAACATCATCGTTCCTTAGGCAGCAACAGCCCACCGGTGGCTGTTTGTCAGGGCATAGCCCAGAGTGGTATTGGTCATGAAAGGAAAACTAGACTAGAAGAGCTGAAACAAGAAAAAGGCATCAAGAAAGTAAAGGAAGAGCAACGCTGTCCAATGTGATCAGAGAGGAAATATCAAGTAAAATGTTGTGTCATTTGAAGATGGAATGCATGCCCTGCTAATTGAAAGCTGCATATGAAGAACATTTGATATCAATACAATTTACTTAACCAAATTACTGTTATTAGTGAGTAACAATGACAAAGAACTATCCAACATCCACACATTTAATTTTGGTGATTATTATTTACGCGTGATTTATTACCCCCAGTGCAAAGCACAGCTGGAAGGATCACAGAGATGACTCACGATTTCCTAATGCCAAATTTTTGTTTTGTTGTGTTTTGCCAAAATGATGGTTTTATGGGATCACCAGGATGACAGTCTGCTTCTGATATGTTGCTAATACCAAACGCATGGAGGAAATGCAGGAGTGTTGAATTATAACTTTATTTCTAATGAGAGGTTCAACTTTCCCTTTGTTCTTAAACAAGAAGCTCCAACCAGAGACCTTGAGAAGGATGAGAGTCTAATACTTTCTTTAAGACAGTAGCTGCAGACTACAAAGAGGACACCATAACACTATGTTGCATTCAAACCACGTGAAATGATTTGATTATAGTATTTCTATCATTTCTAGGAAGCCTGCTTTTTGAGGCCCACTGAAAATGCACATAGCACATTCTTAAGGCTGCACAAAAAAAGAATTTGCATAATTGCTATGTTCAGGGAGCAGTGGAGCAGAGAGGGTCACATTCTTCTCCCTGTAGGTAATTCTGTATAGGACAGCACAAGTCACCTTGCTGGAGACCATTTCCTGCCTGTTTCAGATGGAGTTGGACAGTAGTAGGCAGTACACATTACAACATATACATTTAGATAAAATTCTTTTTTATGGAAAACTTTTGGAAATGATAAGCCTACACTATGTTAGACAAGAAACCAAAGCACTAGTAGTTAGCAATAAAGATAGAGCAGTTTGGTTAAAAGGAATTAAAAGCCACAGCGGCCTCACAAGGGGTTACATTCTCAGATTTTTTAAGCTCGTTATTGACTGTGAGCAATACCTCTAGTGGGGACGTGTTGGGGTTCCGGTTGGAGTCACACTTGAGTGTCTGTCCATTGGAGAAGCCCCTGCTATCTGGTGATGGGCTTTCAATGGAAACCGCCTCTACTCATAACCACAGGGGAAGCCATAGGCTAAGGAAAAGCCTTCCTCACCCCTGGAGAGCTTCCTTCTTAATCCATTCATTGCCTATGTCTTCATTTGTAATCAGTGACAACCAGTTGCTGTCACTTGAATTTTGACTTATGGAGTCTCCATGTGTGTTAGAGTACAACTGTGGTCCATAGGGTTTTCAGTGGCTGATTTTTGGGAAGTAAACTGCCAGGCCTTTCTTACAAGGCACTTCTGGGTGGGCTTGAACCTCCAATCTTTCAGTTAGCAGCCGAGTGTGCTAACTGTGGACTCACGTGGGATTCCCATGAGTCAGAGTCAACTCAACGGCAACTGGTTTTTCATTAGTAAGCCCCATGAATTCATGAGCATTCTCTCTCTTCTTTATCAATTGGTTTTACAGCTTTCTTTTCTCACTGTATTTCTAGCATCTAGCATAGATGCCACTTTTGTCTAATCTTTAAACAAATGGATAGTTTTTTTTTTTTAGTTAAATGATTAGGGCAAAGACTCTTCCTATCAGTGTTGGCAGCGGGGGTGGATGGGAGAGGTTGAATGCATTATGCTCCCCCTCAATAGTCTCCATCTGCTTAGCCTTCAAACCACCTCAGTAAACATCACTCTAAGGAAAGCAGTGTGTTTGCTATGCAAACGAAGATTCAAGACAACTCTTCCAATGTTCCTCCCCCAGTCGGATTGTCACCAGGCTCCTCCTTCACCAAGCTTTTCCTTTTTGGAAGTTAGGAACCTAGCAGTGCTTTCAACTAGAAAACCTGTTATGGATTGAACTGTGGCCTCCAAAAATATGTGTTGTAAATCCTAACCCCTATACCTGTGGTTATAATCCCATTTGGGAATGGGTTTTCTTTGCTATGTTAAAGAGGCAGTGTTAGTGTAGGGTGTGTTTTGAGTCAACCTCTTTTGAGATATAAAAGGAGCAGATTAAGGAAGCAAAGAGGCAGAGATGGGGGAAGGTAGTGCTAAGCCACGTTAAGGTCACCAAGGAGCCAAAGAATAGAAGCTGAAGGGACAAGGACCTCCCCCCAGAGCCAACAGAGAGAGAAAGACTTTCCCTAGAGCTGGCACCCTGAATTCGAACTTCTAGCCTCCTAAACCATGAAAAAATAAATTTGTTAAAGCCACTCACTTGTTGTACTTCTGTTATAGTAGCACTTGATAACTAAGACAGGACCAACTTCTCACTTGTCACCTTCTGTAAACTCTTAAGTCCCAGGGAAACTCCAAACTAAAACTAGTTTTAGATTTTCTGCAAGACTGTCATTTTTCTAATTTCCTATTTTTTTTCCAGTGAGTTTATCTTTTAGAAATTCAGAAAATTTGAAAAGTCAATTATTTTTTATCCAAAAGTTAAACTACCTTGCCCTTTAGATGCCCCAGTAGGTCATGTCAAATCTCTAACTCAGTTTGTTATTTCTGTTCCAACTAGATTTTAGCATAAATTTATCCCTGTTTTTACTAGCAGTTTATCTTGAAGATAGAAATTTTCTGGCTAAGACACTGAGATAGGAATGGTTGACTTTCAATTTAATCCCAGCTCTATGATAGAGTATCTGTGGTGCCTGATGGCCAACTTCTGAACACATCTAGGCTTTAGTTCCTTGGTGAACAATGAGGAGGCGTTGTCTCCACCCACATCATAGGTGTGGTGTAGAGATAAATTAGGTTTTCAAAGAATTTTGAGCTTCTAAAGGAATGAGATTTAAAACCTGCACAATACCTTCATGATCACCACTCTATTGACCCTAAATCTCTTGTACCCTAAACCTTTATTCTGAGTAATACAACAATTGTTGCTTGTGGTGGTATCTTTAAAATGCTACAAGATTCCAAAATCTATCTGGGACCTTCAAAATGCATCCAGGATAGTTTTACTATTAAGTATACATAATTACACTCTAGACTTTTGGACAAATAAGGAAGGCATCAACTCTATCAAAATACGTAACGAATAAAAACATGTCTGGAGAGTTTATTCTCTATAACAAGGAGTGCTCTCGCTCTCTCCTACACACGCACACACACACACACACTCTCTCACACTCACAGAGAGAAAACAAAAGATGTAACTCTTGCTTCTTTCTTCTCCATCCTTATCCCAACAGATTGATTTCTCCTGTTCATTTTAGGATGGACCATATTTAGCAAAATTTTAATATATAGACAGTAATCATCAATTCTCTCTCTCTATATATATACATATATGTATATATATAGATAGATATAGATATGTAAAATGAGAAAATGGAATCTTTATCATTTACAAAATAGACATTCCTCATCTTGAACTTTCAGCTGTAACATCTCAGATGGCTCTCCCTCAGCATCTGTATGTATGAGAAGGGATATGTTTCAAACTCCATCAATTGCTTATTATAAGTTATGGTTCTTGAACAGGGAGTGACTCTTAACTTACAAGTTTCTTTTAGGTGAAGGTAATTTTTCTTTCCTAAAAAAATGAGTTTGAAAGTAAAGGACTTTAAAATGTTTACAATCTTTAAATCTAAATTTTAGACCTAACATAAGTATGTTCTATAAATATAGAAATAGAAAATGGTGGAAAAGAGAACAGAAAACATTACTGATACTGACAGCGTCTACCTTGTCAACCTCCAATTAGCATAAAACATTTGACAGATGTAAGTGATCATATCACATGAACCTCCTAACTTTGTAGCACTCAGAGATTTTGTAGGTGGAAGAAGGGGCAGGCTGGGGAGTATAATTCAGGCCTCCTAACATGTCCATAGGAGTTCTGGTGGCATAGTGGTTAAGTTCAAATCTACCAGCTGCTCCTTGGAAACCCTATAAGGCTGTTATTATTAGTTGGAATCAACTCGATGACATCTAACAACAACAACTATATCTCCATGGAGCCCTGGTGGTGCAGTAGCTAAGAGCTCGGCTGCTAACCAAAAGGTCGGCAGTTCAAATCCACCAGCCACTCCTTGGAAACTCTATGGGGCAATTCTACTCTGTCGTATAGGTTCGCTAGAAGTCAGAATCAGCTTGATGGCAACAGGTTGTAATGTTGTAATATGTCCATAAATGTTTTCTCTCCATTATGTTTCTATGGCTTGAATTTCTGACAGTTCCTTGTTGATGTACTGCTGCAACTACTTTTTTTTTTTTTTTTTCAGCAGTACATCAACAAGGAACTGCCAGAAACTCAAGCCGGATTCAGAAGAGGACATGGAACAAGGGATATCATTGCTGCTGTCACATGCATCTTGGCTGAAAGCAAAGAATACCAGAAAGATGTTTATCTGTGTTTTATTGACTATGCAAAGGCAATCGACTGTGTGGATCATAACAGATTATGGATAACATTGAGAAGAATAGGAATTCCAGAACACTTAATTGTGTTCATGTGGAACCTGTACGTAGACAAAAACAAGGGAATACTGCATGGTTTAAAATCAGGAAAGGTGTGTTGGTTGGGAGACACTGACTAGTGCAAGTTTAGCTCATAAGTGGATGTGTTATCCCATGAGGTGTCTGCCCATCCACCTGCCACCCTCCCTTCTTACCCTGTGTCCCTAGTCAGCTCCTGCCCTTGCATGTTTGCGTACCTTCACGTGCCCCTCCGTTCAAGAGGCTCCGTGGACATCAAGGGCACTTCTACAAATTATTATAACCTTCAAAACTGCCACCACACTTATGGCAATGTTTTACTCACACTAGGTACTTAATTAGGAAGAAAAGCCTGGCTAGCTACTTCAGAAAAATCAGCCGTTAGAAACCGTGTGGAGCACAGTTCTACTCTGACACACATGTGGTTGCCACAAGTTGGAGTTGACTCCATGGCAACTGGTTTTCAGGTACTTTATAAAGTTTGACTGTTTTTAAATAATTGCAAATATTTGCAAGGCCCCATGCTAATTGTCTTGTGAGTTTAAGGGTGAGGGTGATGATTTTTTATTCTTTCCAATATCTCTGATTCCTCCTTGCCGGTCCCCACTGTTCAGACCCTATTGTATTCTCACTTCACACCCTTTCGGTGATGGGAATGGAGGGGTGCTCTTGCACATTTGAGCACCAGCGATTACCTAATGACCCCAAATTCTGAGTCTGTAGTGTGACCTCTGTCCCTAGCACTAGCTGAACAACAGTCAGCTACCCACCAGACACCTCCACCTGGATTGCCCACAAGCCACCTGTTATCCTTTCCTCAGCGGTGCCTCCTGAGTTCCAGATTTTGCTTAGTGATATTACCAAACATTCAATAACCCGAGCTAAAAACCTGAGTCATCCATTAGTCTTTCCTCTCTCTCAATCTCCATACCAAGAATTGTGGCTTTTAGCTCCTAAATGTCTTTTCAAACAACCCCTTCTTCTCTATTCTCAGTTATCCTTCTAAATGTAGAACAGGTAACTATCTCAGTTATCTAGTGCTGCTATAACAGAAATACTACAAGTGGATGGCTTTAACAAACAGAAATTTATTCTCTCACAGTCTAGGAGGCTAGGAGTCTGAATTCAGGGCACCAGCTCCAGGGGAAGGCTTTCTTTCTCTGTCCGCTGTGGAGGAAGGTCCTTGTTATCAACCTTCTCCTGGTCTAGGAGTTTCTCAGAGCAGGGACCCCAGGTTCAAAGGACACACTACACCCCTGGCTCTTATTTCTTGGTGGTAGGAGGTCCTTTTCCTCTCTGCTTGCTTCTCTCTTTCATATCTCAAAAGAGACTCAAGATACAACCTAATCCTGTGGATTGTGTCCTGCCTTATTAACATAAGTGCCTCTAATTCTGCCTCATGAATATCCTCCAAAAACAAACAAACCCATTGCCATGCCATCAAGTTGATTCCAACTCACAGCGACACAGTAGGAGAGTAGAACTGCTCCATTTAACATCATAGAGGTAGGATTTACAACACACAGAAAAATCACATCACATCACAAAATGGAGGAAAACCACACAATGCTGGGAATCACGGCTTAGCCAAGTTGACACACATTTTTGGGGGACACAATTCAATCCGTAACAGTCACCCTACTTTCCTGTGTAAAACTCCTTGAAATCTTGAAGACAAAGTTCGTATTTCTGAGCCTGACATCGCAGCCCCTGTGCAGTCTGGCTCTGGTCCCTGCCCCCACAAACACCTTCAGGTCCAGCCCCCGTTCGCTTCTCTTTACTCTGAACACACCAGGCTCTGTCGTGTCTCAGTGTCTTTGTGCACGATGTTACACGGGATGGTGGGCCATTTCCACTACAGTCCAGCCAGCACAGTTCTACTCGTACTGACCAGCTCCAGCTCAAGTTGTTTTGTGTCATCTTCTCCCAGTCCCTTTCGACTGTGTCACAATGGCTCTTTCTTCACACATCTATTGTAGCATGGGTTTGTTGTAACATACCATCTATTTACGTTTCCGTCTCCTTCACTATACTCAGAGTTCTTCTAAAGAAAGGACTGTGTTGTAATTATCTTTGTATTTATAGAATAGTTAGTGGTTAAAAATGGAAACTTCATAAATATTCATTGAACAAATTGGGCATGACAGATGTCTCCACCTGTGTGCCACTCATCCCAACATTCCAAGGACAGAGTGTGAACTGGAAGCATCTGGTCACTCATAGCCTGAGCTCCAAGCTCTTTGGTTTGGATAGGCCTTTTTTCTTGGACTATTCTTTCATTCTGAGCAATGAAGTCTTACCCCACACCTGTGAGTAATCAATGCTGCGCCTTCACCTTTTCAGCCTCCATGCCAAGTTACCTTTGCTTGAGGTATGTCCTTGCTCAGTCCTATCAGAAAGGAAGCAAGAGGTTAGACATAGTGGCATTTGAGCTGGTTCTTGAAGAAGAAATATAGTTTTGACTGCTAGACATGCAGACAAAGTGCCTCTCGGCCAGAGAGACAAGCATGTGTGAAAACCTGTTGAGGTGGCTGAAAAGTCTGGAGGCTAGAAAATAAAATACATGCAGGGAGGGAATGGAAGACAAAGCTGGAGAGGTCCCTTGTGGCTCGAGAGTGAAAGATGGTCCTAGCAGTCTAAGAGGACCTCTGAAGGCAACAGGAAGCCATTGGGGGTAAGTGAGTTGTTGATGTTGAGAAGCAGTCTTATAAGCCCTCCAAATAATGTACATGGTAAGTCCAGTGAACTTGCAAGTGGATAAGCCCAGTTGATAACTCTCTGACTTTGTAAAGTTTAATGAAGTAAAATTTTGACTTTACAGATTTTCTCAGAGCTACAATGCTTAGAAAATCCCCAGCTGTACAAAACAAATCCCTTTTGTATACTTGTGGATGAACCAGTATCTAACATAAATTCTTAATTCAGGGCTGTATTTTATTTAACACCTACTTGCAACAAGCACTTGGCTACTAATTGAAAGGTTGTTGCTTCAAATCAACCTAGAGGTGCCTGGGAAGAAAGGCCTGATGATCTACTTGTGGAAGATCACAGCCATTGAAAGCCCTAAGGAGCACAGTTCTACTCTGACTGACACCACGAGTTTGCCTTGAGTCAGAACGGACTTGGCAGCAACTGGTTGGTTTGTTTTTTTGATACAATGTCTATCTTTCTAACTTTCACTGACAGGATCCTAACCACTAGACAGCCAATCAGTCAGTTATCCTTGGTGTTTAAACTTCTGATGCTCAGGTTTTATTTATTTTTCCCCCTCAGAAATCCTTGTGGAGCTTGGTGTAGTATTTAGCATTAAGAGGTTGTTTGTGACATTTTGTCATGGGACTTTCTGACTTTCAGTTATGGGTGGAAAACATTGTGGACTTGCCAAACAAGGAGAGATGCTGCCAAGTGTTGTTTACATTGTAAAGCACTATGCTACTGATTGTGTGAGTAGGGTGTGGGTGTGTGTATGTGGGGTGTGCGCACGTGTGTGTACACATTCTCTCCTGTGTAGTCACTTTGAGACTTATCAGAATAGGCTGTTTACCAAGTATACAACTCATAAAAATAAATGCTAAGCCTTAGATAGTGAGTCCATATTCCAACTTAGATCTTACTCTGCTGTAGACATGGAGAAATGAATAAACTGTGATGGGTTTGTATCATGGAAAGACCATGTACTGTGCTTCCAGTGTGTGTTTCTTCCCTCCAGGATGTCGTGTACTGTATTGCATGTACTGCACCTATAGTCAAGAATTTCATTTGGTAGGGCAGTATCAAATATGTTTTACCATCATGAACAGAATTTTCTAATCCAAAGTGCTGAGAAATCTCTCCAGTTAAGCCCGACTCCCACTCCTACCACACCCTTTTACCATGCCTTTTCCTAAAATTTCCCTTTTGAAGTGGTCTTAATTTTTGTGTGAGGTTAACAGTGTCATTGGCTCTCATGGACTTTGGCAGTCACCAGCAATGAAGTACTTCCTGTGCTGGATTAAATGTACCTCAGGCAGGGTGCACTGGAAGAAGAGAAAATGGGGATGAAAAATTAGCATTTGGTCTCCCACTCTCTACACTCTTGCATAGCTGCATTTCCTCTACAGTCACAGCAACTGAGAGAGCCAGATAGTCTTATTCATCCCCACTTTACAGACAAGGAAATTGAGGCCTGTTGGGGAAGAAGACCTCATCATTTGCATGGGCAGATTCTGCTTAGAAGGTAGGAAGTTATGCGTGCTGGGTGCATGAGTGCACGTGGAGCAGGCCCTTTCTTCCCTCCAGGAGCAGTCAGCTCCCAGCTCTCCCTGCTATACTGCGGCAGCCGTGGGCAGCGTGTCAGCATGGAGTGAATGCAGCCACGAGGACTCACACAGCCTTTGGACATCACATGCTCATGCATTTGGACCTGCTGGTTTCTGTAATGAAAAAAACGTGCTCATTCTCATGGATAATAATTTTTGGCTTCCTGGACAGCTCTTTTGTTTTGTTTAAAAAAACCCAAACCCGTTGCCGTCGAGTCAATTTTGTTTACTTTACCATAAAATATTCCACCCTTTAAAAATATTACTCTCTCTTTTATCCATTTTATAGTATTAAAAATACATCAATGTGTTTATATTTAAAAATAGAAAATGTCAAAAACATTTTTATAGAATCTGTCTTTTTAATCTTTGTTTAAAGAACTCTGAGGGGGAGAAATAGCTTCTAGGTTATGTTCAATTTTATCCGTTTCTGGAAGGGCTTGATCTTTCTGTTAAGGATTCCGAGCCTTTTGTTTTGAAGAGAGGCTTAGGATTAAACAGACATATCATATCTCTCTGATTATAGTGTTTGTAGTATTGGTTAATATAACATTAGAATCATTAGCACTGAAAACTTTCTGCTGATGATATTTTAATGTTTTTAAAGAATCCAGTACTTTGAAAGATGCCCTCTTCTAATATATGCTTCATCTTGGTTTTGGCTGTTTGGAACATAAGTTGGGATGCTATATGATAGGCACCTGGGAAGATCGCAGGTCCTTCTCCTGGCTGAGCCAAGGCATGTAGAACTCATCCCAGAGGTGCTGAAACGTTCTTGAGTGAGCGAAATCCCCCTTTCTGTGCCAAGTGGTTCAAACATTTATGCGTGTCCCACTCTTTGGTGATATGGAAGACAAGTGTCACTTCAGGCTGCTGCTACCATGAGCAAGGACCACACAAAAGGCTCTCAGTTGTTGACAACATGAACAGAAACACCAGAATGAAAAATTTTACCTTTAAAAAAGTCAAGAGTTGTGTTCTTTCGTTTGAAATTAATGAAGTGAGCACTCAAGGAGTGCAATTTGTACAGAAGTTAGTGATGCTTGATATTTTTATGGGAGAAGCATTTATAGCTTAAAACTCAGATAAGCATGCAATTGTTCTGTCTCTTCATTCTAATTTTCTTCTCTCCTACAAGCTAATTAAGTAAGATGAAAACTCATGATACTATGCAATGAATGCCAAAGTCACTAGAATAAAATAGTGAGCATCATTAATTTATCAGAATTCAACATACTGAAAGCCATTCAATTAACCAGAATAGAAGGGATATACGTGCAAACTAGGCAGTGGTTAAGTGCTAGGCTGCTAACTGAAAGACTGGCGGTTGGAAGCCACCAGCTGCTCCGAGGGAGAAAGATGTGGCAGTCTGCTCCCATAAAGATTACTCTTGGAAACCCTATAGGGCAGTTCTGCTCTGTCCTATAGGGTTGCTATGAGTCAGAATTGACTCAGTGGCAATGAGTTTTTGGGTATATTATGTTAAGGTCCAAGTATCTCCAGTTAAAATTTCCCTTATTAAGGTTTTAATGCCATGGATTTGTGCATTTCTAAAAAAAAAAAAAAAATGGGAAAGATAGAAATGGAAATAATCAAAGGGGCCACCTGACCATAGTGTGACTGTTTCCCGCACACTGAGAAACTCCTTAAGGGTAGAGACCATTTCTTATTTATGTCTGCATCCCTGTTTCCTTGCATACTCCAGAAGCAGAGTAGAGACTTAATAAATGTTATTTGGATGGACTGCATTTGAATTCACTTTGTTTTCCTGTTTGTATGATTTTCTCTTGACTAGAAAAAGTCCTCCAATTTTTCTCATAATGCACAGGACAACCATCCAGTATCATTTTACCCCCTTCAAACCCATTTCTTCTGGAAAGCTTCCCAGGGAAGTTCCTCCAATCTATGCAGTTTGTTACACTTAGGATGATGGAAAAGGGTTTTGTATCCACCCATCTAGATCGATCTCCTTTTGTTTTTGAACTTTTCATCTTAAAGTTTGGATTGTTTTGAAAACCAAAGAGGCTGCAGGAACTCTGGATTTCTTGGGCCATGACAAAGACATTATTTATATATTCATATAAATGAATAGTCCCCCAATGCCAGTTACACACAGTGCTCCTTGCCACCCATCTCTGTAAACTATTCCCAAGGCAAACTGGGTCCCTATGCAAATAGTAATGTGCTAGGCTGCTAACTGAAAGATTGGAGGTTCAAGTCCACCCAGAGGTGCCTCAGAAGAAAGACCTGGTGATCTACTTCCAAATAATCAGCCATTGAAAATCCTATGTAGCACAGCTCTACTCTGACACACATGAGGTTGCCATGAGTCAGTGTTGACTCGATGGCAACTGATTGGGTTTTTCTTATCTCCCTGTTAATCCTCAGCACTTCTTTTCCCCCTCTCATTATTGCTGAGGAGAAGCAATAACAGGGAAAGTGGGTGCTTTCTGTGATGTCTGTGGCTATGACATTGTGGGGCCTTGAGGTGCTTATGCTGTGATGGGCAAGGTAATGCCCGCTGCAACTATCCCCTCACCCCAGATAGCTTGTGCTGATTGCATGCTCCCAATCCCAATCCATCTGCACCATGACTGATTATGGTGAATTTTTGGCCTGCAGAACCCTAGCAAAATTCACACTGCCAAGTATGATCCCTCAACTCTTATGAGGATGCACTAATTTGTGAAATGAAAAGCAAGTGAAGAGAAGCTCCCTGAGGGTTCAAATCAAATACAGTTGGCCCTCTGTATCCATGGATTGCGCATCCTTGGATTCAACCAACAACAGATAGAAAATATTTGGAAAAAAAAGAAAGTTCTAAAGAACAAAACTTGAATTTGCCACACAGCAAGCACAACGCTGAATCCACGTGAATGAAGTGATATGTAAGCATACCCTGCTGTAGTCTCCTGCCATTTCACAGATTCTCAGTCTC
This sequence comes from Trichechus manatus latirostris, assembly GCF_000243295.1. Classification (NCBI taxonomy): domain Eukaryota; kingdom Metazoa; phylum Chordata; class Mammalia; order Sirenia; family Trichechidae; genus Trichechus; species Trichechus manatus. The sequence goes on along the minus strand of NW_004444146.1, from coordinate 1,019,262 downwards.
TCTCCAGCACTGGTTGTTTGAGCATTGTTCACCTTGAGTCTTGTCACAGTATAAAAACTATTTACATAGCATTTACATTGTATTAGGTATTACAGTTATCTAGAGATGATTTAAAGTATATGGGAGGATATGTGTAGGTTTTATGCAAATACTGCACCATTTTATATAGGGGACTTGAGCAGCCTTGGATTTTGGTATCCACAGGGGTCCGAGAACCAATCTCCTGTGGATACTGAGGGACAACTGTACCTTCATACCAGCCAGATACCTGCACTGACACATTGTCTTACACTATGAAAAATTGTGAGGCGTTTTGAAACTGGTTTATAAATTCTACCTTTTCAGTCCATGGCTTGCAATTTTGAATAAGCTCATAGATGTGAACAGGCCCCACAACTGAACATCAGAGAGAAGGCTGCCCACTTGTCATTATAAGCTAGGTAGTCAGCACGCAGTATGATTCTTCCCTGGTGCTCATAGTCAATGATGGACACCTAACTGGAAGGGATATCAGACAAGCCACCAGTTAGCCAGAGGTAAGAGCTTAGTGCACTAAGAATCAGATTTGCCAAACCTGGACTCTGGAACAGCCAGTTCAATTGCCCATAACTTAGACTCATACTTGTGAGGGGGAACATTTAGCACCAATGGTGCTGAAGGCCCTTCAATGCTATAGCTACATTTGATGTTTATGACTGCCACATGATGTAGGGTCTTGTTTGCTCCTTACAAGGTAGTCCTGTCCCTCTACTTCAAAGGGTGACTAATTTAAAAAACAAAAAACAATTTGAATTGCTAGCCAACCTTTACTACCACATACCTTACAGAAGTTTAATAGTAATTTTATTTGCTTTTACTTTAAGGCCTATAACATCCCTCTGTCTAATTCTCTCTTTATCCTTTCAACCTGTTGCCTGCATCTGCAGAACAACTCTGTGAACATGTCACAGTTACCCCAGGCAGCTTTCTTCTTATTCCATGGTCCTAACTTTTGGCATGGAGCTGTAATTCTAATTACTGTACACACAGACATGCATCTCTTGCTCTCTCTCTCCCTCCCATTCTGTATTTCTCTCGCTCTCTCACACACACATGCACACACACATATCATACATACAGCAAAAAGATTGGAAGGAAATTCATCAAAATATTGAGAATCATAGGGTTATGGGTAATTTTAAGTTTTTCTTTTTGTTTTCCTGGTTTTAAAATTCTATAATAAACAAATCAATTTACGTCAGAAAAAATATTATTAAAATGGTTCTGGGGAGGTATAAATCATCATAAATGATAAGCTATATATATGTACACGTATACATATAACAGTTGCCATTGAATCAATTCTAATTATATATATACATATATACCTATATACATAAGCACACACACACATACAATTTTTGACCATCTATCTCTAAAACTTGAAGAACAAAAAATGTCTACTAGATAGGGACTGAACTGAGGGGAAATGTTTTACTGCAAGAGATAGGTATATTGATTTAATGCTATCTTTCACTGACATTAAGTGGCCATCGATTTTATGACATAACAGCATTTTAGGTATGAAGAAGCTAAACCCCTGTCAATTAAATTATGACACTATTTGATGATAAGACATCCTAATTGCAAAGGTATTAAAATGTTAATTTTAGAATTGATAAAATATAAAATAATATTAGTCTTACACAAATTCTTTCAAAAAAACAAGGAGGAGGGAACACCAACTCATTTTGCAAGGTCAGGATAACCCTGTTATCAAACCTTGACAAATATAGTAAAAGAAATTGTAGACCGATAGTCTTCATGAACATAGACACAAAATTCCTTAAAAAATATTTTCCCACTAAAGCCAGAAATATATAAAAAGAATAATACAAAATGACCAAATGGCATTTACTTCAGCAGTGCAAGGTTGGTATAACATAGAAAATTAATCAGTATAATTTACCACATTAAAAGAACAAAAGAAAAAATCATATAATCATCTCAATAGATATAGAAGCAGTATATGACAAAGTTCAACACTTGTTTATGAGTAAAAAATAAACTTTTAGCAAACTAGGAAAATAGGAAACTTCATCAGTTTCAAAGAGGGTGTCTATAAAAATCCTATAGCAAACATTGGTCAAATATTGAATTCTTTCTGTCTGAGATTTGGGAAAAGGGTGATTCATTTTACCATTGCTGTTCAACATTGTACTGGAAGTCCTAACTATGACAAAAAAACAGTAAGATAAATAAAAGGCATAATTTTTGGAAAAGAAGAGGTAAAACTGTCATATGATCATATGATTGTGAGTTAGAAAATATTGAGGGCTTGTATCCAGAAGATATTAAAAAATCTTACAAATCAGTGATAAAAAAAGACAAAAAAGCCAATACAAAATGAGCGAGAGATTTGAAAAGTTATTACACGAAACTGGATGCCATGAAAAGGTGCTCAAGATGATTAGTCATCAGAAGATTAAAGCACAATGAGCTACCATTTCACATGCACCCTAGAATGGCTAACTCAAGAGACTGTCAACACCAAAGATGGCAAAAGTGTGAATGAACCAGAACTTTCATACATTGCTAGTGGGATTGTCAAATGATGCAACCACTTGACAAAAGATTTCTGTTTTGGAAAACTATCACTTTCTTATCAAGTTAGACGTACATGTCCCCTATGACCCACCAATCCTACTTCCTGAATATTTATTCAAGAGACGTAAAAACATACAAGTGTTTATAAGAAATTTTATAACATAAAACGCCCAAACTGGGCCAACCCAAATGTCTGCCAACATGAGAATGGATAATCAAATAGTGGTGAATCTGTACAATGAAACACTTCCAGTACCTGTTGCTTTGAGTTGACTCTGACTCATGGTGATCCCATATGTGTCAAAGTAGAACTGTGCTCCATAGGTTTCAAGTGGCTGATTTTTTGGCAGCAGATTGCCAGGCCTTTTTTCCAAGGTGGCTCTGGGTGGGCTGCCAGTTAACAGTAAGTGTGTTAACCATTTGTACCACCCAGGAAAACACTACCCTGCAAGAAAAAAGGAAAACCACTGATGCAGTCAACAATGTGAATGAGTTTTAAAAATGTTTTACTGAGTAAAAGATGTCAGAAACCCAAGAGAATCTACTATATAATTCCATTTATATGGAATCCAAGAACAGGCAAAACTTAACTGTGTGATAGAAAGCAGAAAGTGGTTGCTTCTGGAGGAAGGGTTGAAGGGAAGGGACACTAAGAAATTTCTTGGTGATGGATATGTTCTGTATCTTGGTTTGGGTTGTAGTTACATGGGCATATACAACTCTTGAAACCCATTGAACTGTATACTGAGGATGTGTGCGCTTTATTTTATATAAACAATACCTCAATATATATTATATATTTCTCTCTGTATCTACTTACTTACCTACCTACTTATGTACCCACCTATTTTCTATCAATCTATTTATTCATCCATCCATCTATCGTCTGTATTTATGTAATCTATATATCTATGCATATGTATGTATACAAGTCCTGGGAACAAAAAGAATTAATAGCATAAGAAGTATTTGGAGAGATGTTTGAGTTTTGCTGACCTGTTGTTGATAGCACTGTCGAGTCAACTCCGAAATCTACTTTCAACAATTAGCCGATGGAAACCCTATGGATCACACAGTGGACCAATTCCATTGTGTATGTGGTCACCATGAGTCAGGGACCGACTTAACAGCTCTTAACAACAACAACATACTCAATATGGCAAAATAGTAAACTTGTGAGAGAAATTTTTCAACAAAGCTGAATCAACTGGGGAGTTTTGTCAGGTGGCTTAGTTCTCAAGTGGCTAGATGATTGTTTTTAGTATATCACTAATTCCTGATGAGGTTCCGATTTGTTCTCTTTGTCTTTCTTATGACCATAAAGTCTCAGATATTCTTTACTAAGCAATTTCCTTACTTTGTAAATGAAATAGCCCTGTCCTTGCCTTCCATCTTAGTTTGCCTCACAGCACCTGTGCATAGCTGCCACTCAGATACTTGCTGAATATACAGATCAGAAGAGGGAGAAACACTCATGCCTCTGTCAGAGTAGGGTATGGTTAGGGTAGGTGAGAGCATTGACATTATATGATATTTGCTTGTTCCATTGCCACAATCCAATATAGATTGATATGATGCAGTGCATTTGATGTATCTTTCTTAAGGAATTGAAAATACAGGCTGTACATTGCACCATTCTTCCTAATATCCTTCAAAGAAAGGAGAGGGAGAGAAGTCATTCTGCACTTCGTGGATGAAGGAGCTGAGATAGTGAGGGAGGGAATAATGGGTTGATGCCATAAGCACAGCTGTAACATGCTGAGGATCACAAAGAGTTTGTGGAGGAACAGGGATGATCTGTTCATTGACCAGTGCATTGCTCAAAGCACTCTTAAGTGGTATTAACTTTTTTAAGAACTTACATTCCTAAGCAAATTCCATCAAAATCTTACTTAAAATGAATGAAATATATTATTTGAAGTAAGAAAAACTTTTGAAATGACATATGAATTTTAAAATTCGTATTACTAATCTAAATGCATAATCTCTCTTCAGAGTCACGCCAACATCTTGTGCCCTGTTCTCCAAACAAGAGCGTCAGTTGAAGAGCAGACTGGGAAAGATGCAATTGACACAGATGCATCATTCTATTAATGGACTGAAGATGCCACGGCCCCTCCTTGCTTTCATTCAGCATGCGTTCAGAGATGGCCTCACAACATGCCCCTGACTGCTAGCTTTCTCTGCTGAGGCAGAATTCCACTCCTTTGGGAGTGGCATTGATGAGATGATGCCATTCCCATCATGGTGGATTGTTTTGCTCTGTGAATTCTTTTCCCATGTAAATCAGATGATCAACATTTTCTGACTTTATTGGTCACCATGCGGGTTGGGTTATGTGAAGACTAGTGTGTCAGGGTCACCGTGAGAGGCTAGCTGAGGGCCTTTAGAAATAGCGACCTGACCTAATGTGAGAATTTAATAGAAGAGGATGAAAATTTAACCATTCTTTAACAGGCATAGACGCCTCTGGAGATCAGACTGGAGAGAGCAGCTGGGTATGTGCCAGAGTCATCGTACCATGTGGATTTCCTCTGTGCAGGGCATTTATTTCAGGTCTTCATGGAGTTTCCAGAAAAAGAAAAATATTAATTCTCTGAACATAGGGAAAGCACATGACTATGTTAGGGAATGGTGATTTCTTTTCATAAAAAAGTAAGTCAGGAAAATGCAGCTTTTAATACGAAGTTTATAGTTCCTGATTAACTTCATTAGCCTCCTTGGTTCAAACTTACCAAAAAGGCATCCAGAGCAAGGAAGACACATACCTCTAGAAGAGGGACGTGTGCTGGCCCACATCTGAACTGGGCAGTTAGGTGTTGCCTACCTCCACCTCCTTGCCATTCGAATTAAATGCCAGGAGAGTTTTTATTCCCAGTTTACAACAGGGATAGCGCTTCACTTGCCATGTAGGGCAGCCAGTTTGTGCCCTGAGGGCAATTGCCCAACAAGCTCTTGCTGAATGTGTATTTGCTGATCATGATGCATTTCACCAGTTGGTGAAGCATCGTGTGGAGTTAGGTAGTTGCGGATGCTTGAGGACAATTAAAGAGGCAGTGGCAAATTTTTCCCTAAAAATCCTTACTAATCACCTCTGTAGAGATGGTAGGTTGGCCCTGCTAGGCTATTTGACCATTTGGCCATTTGCCAGTTAGAAGACGCCATAGGGTTTTAAAAGTGGAGAGTGTGGGATGAATAATACTCATGAACCCCTTAAAGATGGCTCAGTGGTCAGCAATGCTCTGAACACAAGGGCCAAGGGCATCAAAGCGGCCATGGTGGCTCTGATCATTAAGGTTGTGTGTCAGCTTGGCTGGGTCATGATTCTCAGTGGTTTGGCAGTTATGATGTAGTTTGGCAGTGGTATAATGATGTAATCATCTCCATGATGGGATCTGCCGTGAGTAGCCAATTAGTGGAAAGGGAGCTTCCCTGGGGGTGTAGCCTGTATCCAATATAGATGGACTTTCTGACAAGGCTTGTGAGCTTTTGCTCGCTCTGGATCCTGTAGCTGGCTCCTCTTCAACTGACCTCCAGTTCTTGGGACTTAGCTAGCAGCTTACCTGCTGATCTTGGGATTTGTTGACCACTGCAGCCTGTGAGCCAGAGGCCTGTTGTCTGACCTGCCAATCTTGGGTTCACCAGGCCCTGCATCTCCATGAGTCAGGAGAAGCCTCCAGCCTGACCCATGGACTTGGAACTTCACAGCCTGTACAACTACATGAGCCATTTCTTTGATATAAATCTCTCTCTATATATAGATGGAGCAAATGGAGTACTTCTAGGAGACCAGTGAGGAGGCTGAAGTTCCCTGCCCGACCTGCTTCTTCCATTGGAGCCATGGACCAACAGTCATAAAGCCCCTCCTTTGTTTCCCTCACCCACACCTGACATGCCATTTGTTTTCTTCTGGGCCTGGGCTGAGTGCCTTCCTACCAGCGTGCCCATGCCCTCCCCCCAATTTTCCTTCTAATCTCTCTGATTTTAACCTTCTCATCTCTCTGATTTTAACCTTCTCATCTCTCTGATTTTAACCTTCTCATCTCTCTGATTTTAACCTTCTCGTGGTCTCCTCAGCAGCTACCCTGGGATCTACATTTCCTCTCCCCAGGCCTGGGAGGAGAGGGGATGCCAGTGCCCCTTGGCTGGTAGAGTTTAAGGCTTTTAATTTTTTTTCTTCCTTTGGATCCACTGTAGATAAAAAATTAAAAAGGGATTCTGAAAAGTATGACAAGGTGAATAATATGATGCAATGTGCGTACTTGCAGAGGCATATCTAAGGTATGGCAGGTAGGGCGTGTACCCTGGGTGCTGCTTGGGGGCTGAGGGAGGTGGGATGTAAACGAGTAGTTTCCATTGGCCAAAGCAGTTTCCATGGCCAGCTGTGGGAAATCATTCAGCAATTTGAAACTAATTGCCATAGGTGTTATTTTCCATAGATATGCTGCTGTCTGCTAGTGGCAATTGTGGAATTGAAATCAAGTCAAACATCCCTTTCCTTGCTGATTATACACTATTCCATTCTTCACATTGAGGAATTTATTTTCTGATCTATATTTTTGTGACTTTCTCAGATTTATTATTAGGTGTGCTTGTTCATTTTTAATTTTGATTTTAATTTTTAAATGTAATATTGTTTATTTCCACTGTATTTCTTTTAATAGTTACCCTGTATGTGTGCCAGATGGTACCATTTTCCATTTTCCACAATGATATGAAGTTTCCTTCTGAAGCACATTGGTTTATATTAAACGGTCAACTTAGAGAAAAATATTAAATAATAGCGCTCGGTGCATGGTATGTAGGTATGCCAAGATTGTAACGTACTTCAGTGACTGAAGTTTATGAAACACCGCTGTATATTAACCAGGGTTTGCCTCCCCACCATGTGCTGTTGAAGGCAGTGAAATGTGACTTGTCTTCCATTCATTTAATAAGGCTAGACCAAAAATCCAAAAAAAAAAAAGTCTCTTAATTCCTATTGGAGCTATGTGTTTCACCATCTGTGTATTCTGTAAGTAATTTAAGGATAGAGACCAAACCAAAAACCAAACCAGTTGCCGTCAAGTCAATTTTGACACTTTGTGAATTCATGTGTGTCACAGCAGAACTGTAATCATAGGATTTTCAATGGTTGTGATCTCTCAAAAGTACATCACCAGGCCTTTCTTCCAAGGTGCCTCCGAGTGGACTCAAACCTTCAACCTTATAGTTACTAGCGAAGTACTTAACTTTTTATGCCACCCAGAGACTCCTAGATTAAGGACTGGCTCTTATTTTTTTCTCCCCGGCTTTTATTTATTTATTTTATCCCATACAGAAATTTATACATACATTGTTATGTGACCCTAATTGCTCTCCCCATACTTTGACAGCACACTCCTCCTTTCCACCCCTGATTCCCCATGTCCATTCAACCAGCTCCTAAACCTCTCTGCCTTCCCATCTCACCTTCAGACAGAAGCTACTCATTTAGTCTCTTGTATCTACTTGAGCTAAGATGCACACTCCTCATGAGTATCACTTTATGTCCCACAGTCCAGTCCAATCCCTGTCTGAAGAGTTGGCCTTGGAAATTGTTTTACTTCTGGGCTGATAGAGAATCCAGGG
>NW_004444146.1:1009290-1010444 GCF_000243295.1 Trichechus manatus latirostris | reverse complement strand
CTTGAGCTCTTATAATAGTGGTCTTATACAATATTTGTCCTTCTGTGAATGACTAAATTCACTCAGCATAATGCCTTCCAGATTCCTCCATGTTTCATGGCTTCACCATTGTTCTTTATGGTTGTGTAGTATTCTATTGTGTGGATATACCAACATTTGTTTATCCATTCGTCCGTTGATGGGCGCCTAGTTTGTTTCCATCTTTTTGCTGTCGTTAACAGTGCTGCAATGAACATGTGTGTGCATATATCTATTCCTGTGACAGCTCTTATTTCTCTAGGATATATCCCATAGAACGGGATAGCTGGATCGTATGGTACTTCTATTTCTAGCTTTTTAAGGAAGGGCCAAATTGATTTCCAAACTGGTTGTACCAACAGTGTATAAGTGTTCCAGTCTCTCCACAACTTCTTCAGCATTTACTATTTTGTGTTTTTGGATTAATGCTAGCTTTGTTGGGGTGAGATGATATGTCACTGTAGTTTTGATCTGCATTTCTCTAATGGCTAATGATTGTGAGCATTTCTTCATGTGTCTGTTAGCTGCCTGAATATCTTCTTTGGCAAAGTGCCTGTTCGTATCTTTGCCCGTTTTTTAATTGGCTTGTCTTTTTGTTGTTGAGGTTTTGCAGTATCTTGTAGATTTTAGAGATTAGATGCTGATTGGATTTTTCATAGCTAAAATTTTTTTCCCAGTCTGTAGGTTGTCTTTTTACTCTTTTGGTGAAGTCTTTTGATGAGCATAAGTGGTTGATTTTTAGGAGATCCCAGTTATCTAGTCTCTCTTCTGGTGCTTCTGCATTGTTACTTATGGTTCATATTGTGTTTATGCCATGTATTAGGGCTCCTAGCATTTTCCCTATCTTTTCTTCCATGATCTTTATTATTTTTCTTTTTATATTTAGGTCTTTGATCCAATTTAAGTTAGTTTCTGTTCATGGTGTGAGGTATGGGTCTTGTTTCAGTTTTTTGCAGATGAATATCCAGTTATGCCAGCACTATTTCTTAAAGAGACTGTCTTTTCCCCAGTTAGCGGACTTTGGGCCTTTGTCAAAAATCAACTGCTCTTAGGTGGATGAGCTTATATCTGGATTCTCAATTCTGTTCCATTGGTCTATGTATCTGTTGTTGCACCAATACCAGGCTGTTTTGACT
>NW_004444146.1:1005564-1008721 GCF_000243295.1 Trichechus manatus latirostris | reverse complement strand
TTTATTTCTTTTTCTAGCCTAATTGCTGTGGCTAGGACCTCCAGCCCAATGTTGAATAAAAGTGGTGAGAAAGGGCATCCTTTTCTGGTTCACATGCTCAAGGAGAATGCTTTCAGATTCTCTCCACTTAGGATGATGTTGTCTGTTGGCTTTGTATAAACGCTCTTAACTATATTGAGCAATTTCCCTTCTCTTCCTATTTTGTGGAGAGTTTTTATCATGAATAGGTGTTGGACTTTGTCAAATTGCCTTTTCTGCAGCAGTTGATAAGATCATGTGGTTCTCATCTTTTGTTTTATTAATGTGATGGATTATATTGATTGTTTTTCTAATGTTGAATCATCCCTGCATACCTGGTATAAATCCCACTTGATCATGGTGAATTATTTTCTTATATGTTGCTGAATTCTATTGGCTAGAATTTTGTTGAGGATTTTTGGGTCAATGTTCATAAGGGATATTGGTCTGTAATTTTCTTTTTTTTTAATTGTACTTTAGATGAAGGTTTACAGAACAAATATTTTCTTGTTAAACAGTTAGTACACATATTGTTTTATGACTATGGTTTACAACCCCACAACATGTCAACACTGTCCTTTCTAGTAATTTTGTTAATGAGCTAAAAGGGTGTCTGGGGGCCATAGTCTCTTGATTTCTCCAGTCTGTCAGGCCAGAAAGTCTGGCCTTTTTTTGTGAATTAGAATTTTGTTCTACATTTTTCTCCAGCTCTGTCCGGGACCCTCATGTGTCTGTTGGCTGCTTGAATGTCTTCTTTGGTGAAGTGTCTGTTCATTTCCTTTGCTCATTTTTTAATTGGATTAGTTGTCTTTTTGTTGTAGAGGTGTTGGATTTTCTTGTAGATAGTCCCCTTAATTGTTATATAGTGTTCTTCTTTGTCTTTTACGGTGGATTTTGTTTTCAAACCTATTTTATCTGAGATTAGTATTGCCACTCCTGCTCTTTTTCGGTAGTTGTTTGCTTGATATATTTTTTTCCATCCTTTGATTTTTAATAAATTTATGTTTTTCTTTCTAAGATGTGTCTCTTGTAGACGGCATATTGAGGGATCCTGTTTTTTTAATCTATTCTGTCACTCTCTGTCTCTTTATGCATGCATTTAGGCCTTTTACATTCAGGGTAATTATTGATTGGTGCGAGTTTATTGCTGTCATTTTGTAGTGCTTTTTTTTTTTCTGTGGTGCTGAAGTTTTCTTTGTTCCCCTTAATCTCCTGTAGCGAATTCCTTCTGTTTGTGAATTTTTTTCATTTCTTTTATTTTTGTAGATTTTTTTTTTACCAAGACTTTGTTTTTCCTCTTTATTTTGATGAGTAGGTTTGTTAACTTTCTTTGTGATTACCATGAAATTTACCCTTATCTTTCAAAGTTTGAAGCAGTCTATTATTACTTGGTATTGCCTTGCCTTCCTCCCCATTAGAAGGTTCTATACCTACACTGTTTATTCCCTCTTTTATTGTTATAATGTTGTCATTTACAGATTAACTTCTCTGATTCTCTGTTGTATTTCTTTTGGTTTTGGGTAGTCCTTGAGAGTTCATTTCCTAGATTGATTTCTGGCTGGTACAATCCTGCGTCCTAGATTCAGCCTGTGAGCTGATGTTTTTGTTCTCAGATTGAAGGATTCTCTTTGTTAATTCTTGTAAGTTTGGTTTGGTTTTTACGTATTCCCTTAATTTCTGTTTGTCTGGAAATATCCTAATTTCATCATCATGTTTGAACAAGAGTTTTGCAGGGTATGTTATTCTTGGCTGGCAATTTTTTTCTTTCAAGGTTTTATATATGCCATCCCGTTGCCTTCTTGCCTGCGTGGTTTCTGCCAAATAATCTGCACTTAGTCTTATTGTTTCTCCTCTGTATGTGACTTTTTGTTTTTCTCTAGCTAGTGTGATTATAATATACCTTGGTGATTTTATTTTGAGGTCTATCCTATATGGGGTTCATCGAGCTTCTTGGATGGCCAGCTTTTCATCTTTTACGATATTGGGGAAGTTTTCTGTCAGCAGTTCTTCAATGATCCTGTCTGTGTTTTCTGTTTTCTCCCTCTGTTCTGGAACTCCGATAACTTGCAAATTTTTGCTTTTGACTGTATCCCACATAATTCTCAGGGTCTCTTCATTTTTCTTCATTCTTTTTTCTGATTTTTCCTCAAACAGAGTTGTGTCCAAGTGTGTGTCTTCAGTTTTGCTGATCCTGTCTTCCACCATTTCAAACTTGCTCCTCAACCCTTCTATAACACTGTCCATTTCTGAAATCTTGTTGTTTATCTTTTGAATTTATAGTTGTTGTTTTTGTATGATTTCTAGTTGTGAATTTATTTTGGCATTTTGTTCCTGCATTATTTTCCTGAATTATTCCATTTTTTGTCTGTATTTTCTCTGAATCTGTCTGCCTTTTCCTTGTATTTGTCTGTTTTTTTCCTCAGTTTTGTCTGCCTTTTGCTTCAACTCTTGGACAGCTCTGAATGTTAGAGATTTGGATTGCCTATCAGATAGTTCTAGTGCCTTTTCTTCTACTGGAAAGTCATCTGGTGTTTTATTTTGGATGCCTACTGGAACCATCCTGTCCTGTTTTTATGAATGTTTTGATATTGTCTGCTTCTTTGGGGCATTCGGTACTTATTTTCCTCATTTGTTGATTGTAGATTTGTTTATTTTGTCCTGCTTTTTTTTTATTTGGCTATGTCTGAGAAGGCATGCTGTGTGTTCTGTGTTGTTTGCTAGACAGTGGGCACGATACTTTTCAGCTACTTCTCTAATTGGAAGGGTCAGTCCGTCAGATATGGTACAGCAGGGCAGGTCTAGCTGAAGAGGAATTGCTGGGATGAGTTGTTTGTGGTACATATATGGCCAACAGGGTGGGCCAGGAATCAGCGCAGTGCAGGTTCCAGTAGGCCATGCTTGTGCTCCTTGAGAGTGTGATGTTCAGTGCACAGTGCAGGTAGGCAGGACAGAGGGGGGAGTTTGTGATGTGTGGAGCTAAGATGGGTATGAGAAAGAGGAGAGAGAGAGACAGGAATGGGAGCCAAAAACATACAAACAAACAAAAAAGACTACTAAGGGACCTTGCCATTGGAGGAGAGAGATGAGAGACTGAGAAGTGGAGAAAAACAAAAAGGAGAAGAAGAAAAAAAAAAAGAAA
>NW_004444146.1:1003974-1005464 GCF_000243295.1 Trichechus manatus latirostris | reverse complement strand
AAAAAAAATGAATAAATAAAAAAATGAATAAATAAAAATTAGAAAGAAAATAGAAAACTCAAGGCCACCAGAGGTCCCACCAGTGCAGCTGTGAACTCTGGGGAAGTTGCTACCAGGCCATGAAGTACAGTCTGGCTAGAAGGGGTAGAGGTGTCATTCAGTGTCAAGTATTCAGGAGACAGGAAGAGAAGGTAAGTATATAGAGACAAGAAACTGAGTAATGAAGAAAGACAAAAAGGGGAAAAGAGAGAAAAGAAAAGAAAACAAATAAAGCACAAGAAAAAAGAAATTCCCTCAGGGATTCCTCTGTGCATCTGCAGAAAATGAGGGGGTAGGTCCCAAGCCTGCGCACTACTGCCTGGCTAGAATGGGCTCCCTATTCGAGAAAAGAAAAAGAAAGCAAACAAAGAATTCAAAGCAAACAAAAAAAAGCCCCGGGATCCCACCAGTGTGGCCGCACCGACCAGGAAGCAGTTTCACGTTCAAGTGGAGTTTCAAAGCCTTTCAGGAAGAAGCAAAGATGGCACATGGAGCCAGATATTTGAGAGAAAGGAGGCGGAGGTGGTGAGAAGTATGGAAGAAATCAAATGAAGTAGTAAAAAGCAACACCAGTGACCAACCAATGGCGCTCAGGGAGTTGGCCAGTGCTGGTGGGTGGAATTCAAGCAGCCAGTCCTTCCCATCTAAGAGACTGTGGCTGCAGGAAGCAGAGCAGGCTGAGTGGGGTTGAAGAATGGTAGGGGGTGGGAGAGCATATATCACTGGTTACCAGTTGTTCTGCCTCCTGCTGGAAGCTCCATGACGCTGCTTTCCTGTACCCCTGTTCACCGATCTCCGATAGAAGTCCAAGTTGGCAGATCCGTGCTGCTTTAGCTGGTAGGGGACCTCTGCATGTATCTCTCCTCATTCTCTGTTCTCTGTCAGTTTCTTATTCCATTTGGTGCTTGGCTGAGTTCTTTATCTCTTCATTTGATGCTTAGGGTTTCAGGATTGCCATTTTCTCTGTTTGGCTTGGTTTTTCTGAACTTTGCTGTGGAGGGACGGTGTGGTGCTTCTGTCTATAGCACCATGTTGCCCGGAAGTCCTGTAATTTTCTTTTTTTATGGTGTGTTTACCTGGTTTTGGTACCAGGGTTACTCTGGCTTCATAGAATGAGTTTGGGAGTGTTCCATCCTTTTCTGTGTTCTGAAATATATTTAGTAGTAGTAGTGTTAACTCTTCTCTGAAAGTTTGGTAGAATTCTCCAGTGAAACCATCTGGCAAGGGCTTTTTTTTGTTGGGAGTTTTTAAATTACCTTTTCAATCTCTTCTTTTGTTACGGGTTTATTTAGTTGTTCTACCTCAGTTAGTGTTAGTTTAGGTAGGTAGTGAGTTTCTAGAAATTTGTCCATTTCCACTAGGTTTTCAAATTTGTTAGAGTACAATTTTTCATAGTATTCTGTTATGATTCTTTAAATTTCAGTTGGGTCTGTTGTGATATCACCCATCTC
>NW_004444146.1:997050-1003874 GCF_000243295.1 Trichechus manatus latirostris | reverse complement strand
TTTTTCTTTTGTCACTTTGGCCAATGGTTGATCAATTATGTAGATCTTTCCAAAGGATCAGCTTTTGGTCTTGTTAACTCTTTCAATTGTTTTTCTATTCTCTATTTCATTTAATTCTGCTCTAATTCTTATTATTTCCTTTATTCTGGCACCTGAGTGTTTCTTTTGCTGCTCTCTTTCTACTTGTTCCAGTTGTAGGGTTAATGTTTTGATTATGATCCTCTCTTCTTTTTGGGTGTGTGCATTTATTGCTATAAACTGATCTCTGAGCACAGCTTTTGCTGTGTCCCAAGGGTTCTGGTAGGATGTGTTTTCATTCTCGTTTGATACTATGAATTTCTTTATTCCATCCTTAATTTCTTCTATAACCCAGTAGTTTTTGAGCAAGGTGTTGTTCAGTTTCCATGCGTTTGATTTTTTTTCTTGCTTTTTCTGTTGTTGATTTCTACTTTTATGGCTTTATGGTCAGAAAAGATGCTTTGTAGTATATCGATGTTTTGGATTTTGTTAAGGCTTGCTTTACGGCCTAATATGTGGTCTATTCTGGAGAATGTTCCGTGTGCATTGGAAAAGAAAGTATACTTGGCTGCTGTTGGGTGGAGTGTTTGGTATATGTGTATGAGATCACATGGCTGCTGTTGGGTGGAGTGTTTGGTATATGTGTATGAGATCACATTGGTTGATTGCGACATTTAGTTCTTCCATGTCCTTTGTTAAGCTTCTTTCTGGATGTTCTGTCCTTCACCACAAGTGGTGTGTTGAAGTCTCCTACTACTGTTGTGGAGCTGTCTATCTCTCTTTTCAGTGCTGTTAGAATTTCTTTTATGTGTTTTGGAGCCCTGTCATTGGGTGTGTAAATATTTATTATAGTTATGTCCTCCTGGTGTATTGATCCTTTAATCATTATATAGTGTCCTTCCTTATCCTTTGTTGTGGATTTTACTTTAAAGTCTATTTTGTCAGAGATTAATATTGCCACTCCTGCTTTTTTTTTTGAGTGTTGTTTGCTTGATATATTTTTTTCCATCTTTTGAGTTTAGTTCGTTTGTGACTTTAAATCTAAAGTGTGTCTCTTGTAGGCAGCATATAGACAGATTGTATTTTTTAATACAATCTGCCACTGTCTGTCTCTTTATTGGTGCGTTTTGTCCATTGACAGGTATGAGTGTAGTGCTGTCATTTTGATGTCTTTTTTTGTGTGTTGTTCACAGTTCCTTTGTTCCACTTAATTTTGTGTGCTTAGTCATTTTTGTTTATGTATTTTCTTTTCATCTTTTTCATTGTTGCTGATTTTGTGTTTGCTGAGTCTTTATATTTTTCTAGTTTTTTATTTGACTTGTAGGATTGTTAGTTTCCTTTGTGGTTACCTTAATGTTTACCCCTGTTTTTCTAAGTTTATACCAGTCTTTTATTTCTTTATATTGCCTTGACTTCCTTTCCATATGAAAAATCTGTGTCTACATTTTTTAAGTCCCTCTTTTTTGTTTTAATGTTGTCATCTTTTACATATTGACATCTGTTTCCCTATTTTCAGTGTTTCAGCTTTGATTTACTTTTGTGACTTCCCTATCTGGGTTGATATCTGGTTGCTCTGTCCTGTTGATATCTGTCGCTCTGTTCTAGTCTTGGGTTGTTATCTGATGTTACTGATTTTCTAACCAGAGGACTCCCTGTAGTATTTCTTGTAATTTTGGTTTGGTTTTTGCAAATTCCCTGACCTTCTGTTTGTCTGGAAATGCCCTAATTTCACCATCATATTTGAGAGACTCTTTTGCTGGATATATAATTCTTGGCTGGCAGTTTTTTTCCTTCAAGGCTTTATATATGTCATCCCACTGCCTTCTTGCCTGCATGGGTTCGGCTGAGTAGTCTGAGTTTATTCTGATTGACTCTCCTTGTAGAAGACTTTTCATTTATCCCTAGCTGTTCTTAAAATTCTGTATCTTTGGTTTTGGCAAGTTTGATTATAATACCTCTTGGTGACTTTCTTTTAGGATCTACCTTATGTGGGGTTTGATGAGCACCTTGGATAGATATCTTGTCATATTTCAAGATATCAGGGAAGTTTTCTGCCAACAAATCTTCAACAATTCTTTCTATATTTTCTGTCATCCTCCCCCCCGCCCCCCCGCCCAATTCTTGTACTCCAATCACTCGTAGCTTATTCCTCTTGATAGAGTCCCACAAAATTCTTAGGGTTTCTTCATTTTTTTAATCCTTTCATCTGATTTTTCCTCAAATAAATTGGTGTCAAGTGCTTTCTCTTCAGTCTCACTAATTCTGACTTCAATTGCCTCAATTCTGCTCCTGTGACTTTTTATTGAGTTGTCTGATTCTGAAATTTTATTGTTAATCTTCTGGATTTCTGATTTCTGTCTCTCTATGGATTCTTGCAGCCTGTTAAATTTGTCGTTATGCTCTTCTCTAATCTTTTTAATTTCCTCTATTGCAAGTTCTGCGTTTTGCTTAATTTTCTTGCTAATTTCTTAAAGAGTTCTGTATATTAATCTTTTGTATTCTGCTTCCGGTAATTCCAAGAAATTTTCCTCTTCTGGAAAATTTCTAGATTCTTTATTTTGGGAGCTTGCTGAAGCCATAATGGATTGCCTCTTTATGTGATTTGATATTGACTGTTGTCTCTGAGCCATCAATAAGTTATCATATTTATTTATTTTATGTTTTCTTACTGTGTTCTAGCTGCTTGTTTTATTTTGATATGCCCAAGTAGGCTGTTCATATGAGCTAGTTTGATTATTGGCACCTCTGAAGCTCTAATATCTTGTCACCACATGGTTAGATCTGTTACTAGGTATGTGAGCTCAGGATTCCCCCCACTCCTCCTCTATGGATTCAGCTCAGGTGCCAGGTAGATAGCCACCAAGTGTGTGGTGTAGGCTCTCACCTAGAATCCTAGACAGGAATGGGTGATTGGCATAGGGATAGGCATCTGGCTGCATCAAGAGGTCACACTCTGAGCAAGGCAAGGGGCTGAAGGCCGCCCCTGAGTGTCCAGGAGGAAGGTGTGTCGTTGTTCTCCAGAGCATGTAGGTGGGCGGGTTTTGCAGCTGGACTATGCACACCCAGTGCTGTTGGCTGTAAGGACTGGGGGGCACCTCTTATTCATGGGCCCCTCTCACAGGTGGCTAGGTGGTGTGGGTGGAACAACCAGACCTCAGGCCTCTTATGTGGGTAAGTGAAGACCCTGCTTAATGGGCAGAGCACTGTCAAATGTCAAGAACCTTCCACTTCACAGCTGAAATCATTGAAGTTAGACTTCAGGAATATACCCTGTTGTACTGCGGTAATGAGGGCCTCGCTCTTGAAATGGGCCCACAGAAGTCTTTTCAGGGGGAAAGGCACTCAAAGTCCATGGATCCCTTATGCTTGTGCTTAGGCAAAGGAGCTTTGCCTACCCTGGGTTCCTGGCTTAGGGGAGCCGGCAATTTATTTTTTCCCCTGTTTGTTATTTCGTTCACTCTCCAAGGCTGGGAGAATGGCTCCAGGTGAGTGACGGATCCTACTTCCAGCCTAGGGGACTTGGCAATTGATGAAGCCAGTTCGGGACCCAGTGCAGAGCAGGGAGTGGGGAGGTAAACGGGAGAGAGGTTTTTCCCTAAGGAGGGTGTTTTTGATCTGCGGGGTAAGCCGTATGCAAATACTTATCTTTTGCCGATGAGGGCTGCTTCTCACTGGTTTTGGGTGGCTGTGTAGATGCTCTGGCACTGGATCTCTCCTGGTGGGGAAAATGTGCCTCTGGAGCACTGCAGCTTGCCTGCCTCACTGCTCACCCATGAGCTGATCAGGCCTGAAGGTCTCAGGCTCTTGCCAGGTCAGGTCTGGCAACTCCTTGCTGCTTCCGAACCATCTCTCCCTCCCCCTGCCATTCAGTCTGGTTCATCAACTCTGCTTTTGATGTTCAGGGCTCCTAGATTGTCATATATAATCGATTTACTTGTTTTTTCAGGTCTTTGTTGTAAGAGGGTCCACCAGAAGTGTCTGACTACTCTGCAATCTTGGCCCCGTCTCCAGACTGGCTGTTATTAATGTTTGTGTCTATGGCATCTAACACAGGGCTTGTATGTACTAAGCACTTAATACATTTTTGCTAAATGAATGGATCAGTGTATTTGCATGGCATTAAGAGTACCTCTTGAAAGTTAAGACTTTTTTGTTGTTTGTTAGTTCTAGAACTATCGGGCCATAATTACAGAAATGTGTCCAATGTATTTAACTTGTCAGAAGTTTCAAAAGAGTGGGACAATTTAGCATGAGTTCAGCAAGTCTGTGGGACATGATTTCCCACACTTTAACTTGAGGGGGCAGTTCTGAGGACTTGTGAGTAAAGGGTAAATTTAGAGCTACCTTGAGGATGAAACCTGATCAATTCTTACGTATCTACCTTCTTAAATTTTTTCTTCCTGCAGAAGAAAAAGATTCTTGGAAAAGTGACATAACAGGTTCTTGGTTACTACTGGAAAAAGTATCACGTTGAGCTCTGGATGAGAGCCATGATTCCAGTGGAAACAATGACTCCTGCACTGTGGTCTATTGTAAAATCTAGTGAAACGTGCATAAAAATCTTGCATCTGGTTTGAGATTTATCTTTGCTACCAAGTCAGTCTGTCTGCATTCTTGACTGCCCTCTGGGATGGTTGTTCATCCAGGGATGTGGGGCTACCTCAAGGCGGAGGGAAAGGGAAAATAATTACTGAAAGAAACGCAGAGCACCAAAGGATTTTTGCTACTACAATGGACTATTTTACAAACTCGTTTTTAATCAAACTGGAAAAAACACATGGTAAATGCAAGCTTACTGTAATGACTTTTAGGAAGCCACATTTTTGGATAATACCACCTTGCCCTCCTCACAATGAGATTCATTAAATCGGGCTTTGGCATCTGACTAGTGCATGAGAGATCCTCTAAGAAATAGTTTTGAAAAACCCACCGTGTCTGTTGTTGGAGCACTACTGAAGGTGTAGTTTACTATTTCTCGGTGTCCCCTCCGTGAAGGCCCTTGTGAAAGTTTATTTTAAAGTAACACTTGGAGAAGTTTTGTTCTCCTTGAGGAACTGGTTTGATTTTCTCTATGGAATAATTGTTCTACATTCACTCAGAGCCCAATTCGCCATCAGGAGTGGAGTTTATGGCCTGCATGTAAGAAGTTCACTTTCCCGCAGGTATTAAGGCTTTATTGTAATTGAATTTTCCTTGTGATTTTTTTATTTTTAATTTGTATTTTATCATTTATGGTGTGTATGTCTAGTAACCACCATCCATCTGTCAGAGTGTTGTTATGTGGTGGCTTACATGTTGCTATGATGCTGGCAGCTATGCCACCACTATTTCAAATCCAGCACAGTCACTGTGACTCCAGTGAAAACCCTATGGATCACAGCAGAATATTGTTTGATATAGTGCTGGAAGATGAGTTCCCTGGGTTGGAAGGTACTCAAAATACACAGTGGACACAACAATGGACTCAAGCATACCAATGATTATGAAGATGGCTCACGAGTGGGCAACATTTCATCATAAGTCAGAGCCAACTTGACAGAAACTAACAACAACAACAACATTTCTAGTAAGCTGCTACATATGTTTTGAGGAATGAAGAGCAGTGTCTGCCATTTTATTTATTTATTTATTTATTTTGGGGAAATGGCTTAGAGTCTTTATTTTAATTATGCCGATAGTGCACCATACAGTTCTGAATCAATGCCGAAGTGCTTTCTTTTTTTTTTATTGTTGTAGTCTAAATGAAGTTTACATTTCAAGTTAGTCTCCCATACAAAATTTTATACATACATCGTTATGTGACCCTAATTGCTCACCCCATTCTGTGACAGCACACTCCTCCTTTCCACCCCTGATTCCCCATGTCCAATGAACCAGCTCCTAACCCTCTCTGCTTTCCCATCTCCTCTGGACAGAAGCTGCCCCTTTGGTCTCTTGTATTTACTTGAGCTAAGAGGTACACTCCACACGGGTATCAGTTTAGGTCCCACAGTCCAGTCCAATCCCTGTCTGAAGAGTTGATGTCGGAAATGGTTTTAGTTCTGGGCTGATAAAGAATCCAGGGGCCATGCTTTCCAGTGTTCCTCTAGTCTCAGACCATTAAATCTGGTCTTCTTACTAGAATTTGAGTTCTGCACCCCATCTTTCTACTGGTCCATCTGGGACGTTCTGTTGCGTTCCCTGTCAGGGTGGTCATTGGTGGTAGCTGGGCACCATCTAGTTCTTCTGCTCTCAGGCTTGATGAAGTGTCTGGTTTATGTGGCCCTTTCTGTCTCTTGGGCTAATACTTTCCTTGTGTCTTTGGTGTTCTTCATTCTTCTTTACTCCAGGTGGTTGGGACCAATTTATGCATCTGAGATGGCCACTTGCCAGCTTTTAAGACCCCAGATGCCACTCACCAAAGTAGGATGCAGAACATTTTCTTAGTAAGCTTTGTTATGTCAGTTGACCTAGATGTCCCCTGAAAACATGGTCCCCAGAACCTTACCCTTGCTACTCTGTCTCTTAAAGTATTTGATTGAATTCAGGAAACTTCTTAGCTTTGGTTTAGTCCAGCTGTGCTGACTTCGCCTACAGTGTGTGCTGTCCTTCCCTTCGCCTGAGATGATTCTTATTTACTATCTAGTTAGTAAATAACCCTCACCATCCCTCCCCACCCTTGTAACCATCAAAGAATGTTTTCTTCTGTGTTTAAACCTTTTCTTCAGTTCTTATAATAGTGGTCTTATCCAGTGTTTGTCCTTCTGTGACTGACTAAATTCACTCAGCATAGTCAGTTCCAGCTTCGTCCATGTTATACAATGTTT
>NW_004444146.1:987197-995684 GCF_000243295.1 Trichechus manatus latirostris | reverse complement strand
TTGTAGTTTTCTGTGTATAGACCTTTTACGTCTCTGGTTAGATTTATTCCTAAGTATTTTATCTTTTGGGGGGCTATTGTAAATGGTATTGATTTGGTAATTTTCTCTTCGAGGTTCTCTTTGTTGGTGTAAAGGAATCCAACTGATTTTTGTATGTTTATCATGTATCCTGAAACTTTGCTGAAATCTTCTATTAGTTCCAGTAGATTTCTTTGGGATTTTCTGTGCATAATATCATATCATCTGCAAATAGAAATACTTTGACTTCTTCCCTACCAATCTGGATGTCCTTTATTTCTTTTTCTAGCCTAATTGCTGTGGCTAGGACCTTCAGCACATTGTTGAATAAGAGTGGTGATAGAGGGCATCCTTGTCTGGTTCCTGTTCTCAAGGGGAATGCTTTCAAATTATCTCCATTTAGGATTATGTTGTCTGTTGGCTTTGTATAAATGCCCTTAATTATATTGAGGAATTTCCCTTCTATTTCTATTTTGTTGAGAGTTTTTATCTTGAATTGGTGTTGGACTTTGTCAAATGCCTTTTCTGCATCTATTGATAAGATCATGTGGTTCTTGTCTTTTGTTTTATTAATGTGATGGATTACATTGATTGTTTTTCTAATATTGAAGCATCCTTGCATACCTGGTATAAATCCCACTTGATCATGGTGAATTACTTTTTTGCTATGTTGCTGAATTCTATTGGCTAGAATTTTGTTGATGATTTTTGTGTCAATGTTCAAGAGGGATATTGGTGTGTAGTTTTCTTTTTCGTGGTGTCTTTATCTGGTATTGGTATCAGGGTTATGGTGGCTTCATAGAATGAGTTTGGGACTATGTCATCCTTCTCTATGCTCTGGAATACCTTTAGGAGAAGTGGAGTTATCTGTTCTCTGAAAGTATGGTAGAATTCCCCAGTGAAGCCATCCGGGCCAGGGTTTGTTTTTTGTTGAGAGTTTTTTAATAAACATTTCAATCTCTTCTTTTGTTATGGGTTTAGTTTGTTGTTCTACCTCTGTTTGTGTTAGTTTAGGTAGGTAGTGAGTTTCTAGAAATTTTTCCATTTTCTCTAGGTTTTCAAATTTGTTAGAGTACAATTTTTCATAGTAATCTTTTATGATTCTTTGAATTTCAGTTGTGTCTGTTGTGATACCACCCATCTCATTTCTTATACAGGTTGTCTGCTTCTTCTCTGGTTTTTCTTATGTCCGTTTGGCCAATGGTTTATCAATTTTGTTGATCTTTTCAAAGAACCAGTGTTTGGACTTGTTAACTCTTTCAATTATTTTTCTATTCTCTATTTCATTTAATTCTGCTCTAATTCTTATTATTTTCTTCCTTCTGGCACCTGTGGGTTTCTTTTGCTGCTCTCTTTCTGCTTGTTCGAGTTGTAGGGTTACTGTTTTGATTATGGCCCTTTCTTCTTTTTGGATGTGTGCATTTACTGCTATAAAGACCTCAGAGCACTGCTTTTGCTGTGTCCCAAAGGTTCTAGTTGGTTAAGTTTTCATTCTCATTTGATTCTATGAATTTCCTTACTTCATCCTTAATTTCTTCTATAACCAGGTAGTTTTTGAGCAAGGTGTTGTTCAGTGTCCATGTGTTTGATCTTTTTTGCTTCCTTTTTGTGTTGTTAATTTCTACTTTTATGGCTTTATGGTCAGAAAGGGTGCTTTGTAATATTTCAATGCTTTAGATTCTGTTAAGGCTTGCTTTATGGCCTAATATGTGGTCTATTCTGGAGAATGTTCCATGTGCATTGGAAAATAAAGTGTACTTGGCTGCTGTTGGGTGCCGTGTTTGGTATATGTCTATGAGATCAAGTTGGTTGATTGAAGCATTTAACTCTTCCACGTTCTTTGTTGAGCTTCTTTCTGGATGTTCTGTCCTTCACCTAAAGTGGTGTGCTGAAGTCTCCTACTACTATTGTGGAGCTATCTCTCTTCAGTTCTTTTAGAGTTTGTTTTATGTATTTTGGAGCCCTCTCGTTGGGTGGGTAAATATTTATTAAAGTTACGTCCTCCTGGTGTATTGACCCTTTAATCGTTATATAGTGCCCTTCCTTATCCTTTGTGGTGGATTTTAAGTTAAAGTCTATTTTGTCAGAGATTAATATTGCTACTCCTGCTCTTTTTTCAGTGTTGTTTGCTTGATATATATTTTTTTCATCCATTGAGTTTTAGCCTGTTTGTCTCTTTAAGTTTAAGGTGTGTCTCTTGTAGGCAGCATATAGATGGATCATGCTTTTTTTATCCAATCTGCCACTCTCTGTCTCTTTATTGGTGCATTAAGTCCGTTTACATTCAGTGTAATTATTGATAGGTATGAGTTTAGTGCTGTCATTCTGATGTCTCTTTTTGTGTGTTGTTCACAGTTTCTTTGTTCTCCTTAATTTTCTGTGCTGAGTCTTTTTTTTTTTTTATGTATTTGATTTCATCTTTTTCATTGTTGATTTTGTGTTTGCTGAGTCTTTATATTTTTATACTTTTGTATTTCATTTTCTAGAATTCTTAGATTCCTTTGTGCTTACCTTATTATTTACCCCTATTTTTCTAAGTTTATAGCAGTATTTTATTTCTTTATATAGCCTTGACTTTCCCTTCATATGAAAATTCTGTTTGCATTTTTTTCAGTCCCTCTTTTTTTGTTTTATTGTTGTCCTTTTTTACATATTGACATTTCTGTCTCCCTATTTTCAATGTTTTAGATTTGATGTACTTTCGACTTCCCTATCTGAGTCAATATCTGTTGCTCTGTCTTGTGTCTAGAGGCCACCCACATTCCTTGGCTTGTGGCTCCCTTCCTCCATCTTTTAAGCCAGTAACATTGCATCTCTCAGTTCTTCTGTAGGTATATCTCACTCTGACTCTCTTCTGCCTAGTTCCTAGGTGGTGCAAAAGGTTAACATCCTTGACTTCTAACCAAAAGGTTGGAGGTTCAAGTCCACCCAGAGATGCTTCGGAAGAAAGGCCTGGCAATCTACTACCAAAAAAGCAGCCATTGAAAGCCCTATGGAGCGCAGTTCTTCACTGAAGACATGGGGTTGCCATGAGTTGAAACCAACTCAATGGCACCTGGTTACTGGTTATAATTAGATTGAGGTATTGATATTTCAGTGGTAGAGTTCTCTCCTTCCATGCAGGAGACCTGTGTTCAACTCCTGGCCAATGTACCTCATACACAGCCATTGTCTATCTGTTACTGGAGACTTTTGTGTTGCTATGAAGCTGGACATGTTTCAGCAGAGCTTGCCTTTTCATTTTCTTCTTGGGGTCTTTTAAATAGAAAACATTTGATTTTGAAGTCCAATTTATCCATTTTCTTTTATAGCTAACTCTTTCTTCTATCTAATAAAATTTTGCTTATTTCAAGTTTGTAAAGATGTCTTTCACCTATGTTTTCTTCTAGAAGTTTTTAGATATTGCTTTTGGATGTAGGTTGATGGTTCATGTTGAGGGGTGTGTGTGTGTGTATGATGGGAGGTAAAGGGTGAGGTTCAATTCTGCATACAAATATCCTTTTTTTTTTTTTTCCACCATCATTTGTGGTGAATGCTAAGTATCTTTGTCCATTGAGTTTCACTGACACCTTTAGAAAAAATCAAATGGCCATATATATGTGTGGGTTGTTTTTAGGCTGTTCTTCTCATTGATGAATGTGTCTATCCTTACACCAATACCACTATGTCCTGATTATTATTGCTTTATTACAAGTTGTGAAATCAAACAGTGTAATTCCTCCAAATTTATTTTTTTTCTTCACAATTGTTTTGGCTCTTCTCAGTTATTTGCATTCTCAAGATCCTGCTAAAATACTGTTTGGGATGGCAATGACAGTATAAATAAATTTCGGGCAAATGGACTCCTAAACAATATTGACTCTTATAAACCATGAACATAGAATATCTCCCCATTTATTTAGATCTTCTTTATTTTGCCTCAGCAATGTTTCTTTCCTTCTTGTTTTTTTAGTTTTCAGTGTCATATCTTGGTGTATGATATGACATTAAATATGAATTTTTATTAAATGTATCCCTAAGTATTTCATGTTTTGGAAGAGTATTTTTTATTTTATTCGTCAATAGTTTGTTGCTGGAATGTAGAAATACAATCAATTTTGTTTATATTGGTTATATATCCTGCATCGTTGCTATATTTATTTATTATTTTAGTAAAGTTTTTAATAGATTCCTTAGGATTCTGCATATCTGATTATGTCATTTGCAAATAGCAAAAGTTTTACTCCTTCCTTTCTGATCTGTATACATTTTGTTTCTCTTTTTTTGCCTTACTTGACTGGCTGGGACCTCCAGTACAATGTTGAATAGAGGTGATAAGAGTGTAAATTATTGCCTTGTTCCTGATCTTAGGAGGGAAGCATTCAGTCCTTCATCACTAAGTATGATGGTACTGTAGGTTCCCATAGATGCCTTTTGGGGGTTGAGGAAATTCTCACCTGTTCCTAGTTTGTTGAAATTGTTTATTATAAGTGGGAGTTGAATTTTGTGAAACGCTTTTTCTTGCTTCTGTTGAGAAAATCATACGGGTTTTCTTCCCCTCTTTTTTATTAATATGAATAATTAAATTGATGGACTATATAGATAATTCCTCTGAACTGAGGGTCCTGGGAAAAATAGGTTGACCATAATCATTGGTATGCTTGAGTCCATTGTTGCTGCTACTGTGTCAATCCATCTCACCAAGGGCCTTCCTCACCTTCACTGACCCTCCAATTTACCAGACATGATGCCCTTTTCTAGCAATTAATCCATCCTAATGACACATCCAAGTAAGTGAGTCGAAATCTCATACAATATTCTGTGAGATCCATAGTGTTTCATTGGCTACTTTTCAGGAGTAGACCACCAGGGCTTTCTTCCTAGTCTGTCTTAGTCTGGGAGCTCCACTGAAACCTGTTCACCATGGGTGACCCTACTGGTATTTGAAATACTGGTGGCAGAGCTTTCAGTATCACAACAACATGCAAGCCACCCTAGTATGATAGACTAATGGATGGTACTATATTTGCCTGTTTCACAGCCAAGGAACCAAGGCACAGAGACATCACATAATTTACCCAAGGTCGCCAGCTGGCAAGTGGCAGAAAGGGAATCACACAGACAAACTGGCTCCAGAGCCCATGCCCATGACCACAGCATTGTCTTCTCTATTCCACAGCACATGATATGTATTCTATTGTCTGTCATACTGTGAAGAACATTAGCTAGTGGTAAGGACCTTGTTATTCTCCACAATGTAGATACTTTGAAATTTTACACTACTTCACTAAGGGACATGGGTTTGGAAATATCTTTGCCCAAATCTGTAGACTGTGCTTTAGTTTCTCAAAAGACCAGAACAATATTATTTAAAATATCATCATGATGATACTTTACCTTTGTTTGGAGGAGGGACAAGCTACAAAGGAGGATGCATAAAATGTCCTGTTTCTGAAGCTTGACTAACTCAGGAATTCCTGAAGTATTTGTGAATGACATACACCCAGCTGTCTACAAAATCTGCAGACTTCCTTTGTGTTCACAGAGTTGTGTAAATTTTTTTTGAGATTTTGTAATTACTTTTCATTAAAAAAAAAACTATGTGTGTGTGTGTGTGAACACACGCATACTTAGATAACTAACAATCATTTTTGCATATCAGCATAAAGAGAATACAATCTTTGAAACAAGTTTTAAAGAAATTTTGTTGCTTAAATGAAGGTATATGTCTTCCAACTAAATTGGAACAATTCTTACTGTATAACCTGTTTTATGATTCTTTCTCCTGTCATGGGCTCACCAACTGTGCCTACAAAGCGTGAGGCTTTTCTAACTATTCCAAATAAAAAGCTCCTTCAGCAATCACCAGATTTCCTCTCCTAGCAGATCTCTGCAGTGAGCAGAGCACAGAAACATAACCTTCGTTTGTGGACAATTTTGTATTTTCACCTCTTTTTGAGTTTCTTTCAACTTCTGGTCATTTTCTTTCTCTGAAAGTTATTAAAGTTGTTAAAGTATGTGCGGGCACACACACATGCTTATAAATACTACTTTGTTTCAGAGTTTTTTTGCTGCGGAATTGGTTGCTGTAAAATCTTCAATTGCTCTGAATTATCTGCTGCTAAATTAAGTTCTTTTCAAGGTGATTATCTTTAAGACAGTATATTTTCTATTAATCTTTGTATCTCTTTTACTTTCTTAAAAGAAATTATTTTTCATGCCACCAGGTTTTGGTGTAGAGTGATTTTTATTTTTCTTGCTAACATAGAAATCATTTTGGCATGAATAAACAAAGATGGAAAATATTTATCTAATAGAATGCTGGTCAGTAATTAAACCCCTAATTCACATTTTAAAAATGAGTTTACAAAATTCCTTCCTCTATGTTCCCTCAGGTAGAAAGGCTGAGAAGTAGTTATTCCCTGAAAAAGGGAGAGAGACAAGAGTTAAGCGGGAACAGGAAGACAAAAGCTAACTCATCAATGACAGTCCATGGCAGGAGCTTTTTCTCACTTTTGTATCTTTAGACGTTAATCCAGTGTTTAGCACATAGTAAGTATTCAGTAAATACTTGTTAAAGAAATGATGGAAAATGTAAGTTAAATGACAACATAGCCATATATACCATCACAATAATGTGAGATAAAGGGTAGTGGTGGTCTAGTGGTAGAACTCTTACCTTCCATGTGGGTGACCTGGGTTTAATTCCCAGTCAGTGTACCTCATCTGCCACCACTTGTCTATTGGCGTTGCTATGATACTGAACAGGTTTCAGTGGAGCTTCCAGATTAAGATGTACTAGGAAGAAAGGCCTGACAATCTAGTTCTGAAAATCAGCCAACCAAAACTCTATGGATCACTCAGTCCAATCCACAACTGATTATAAGGATGGTACAGGACAGGGCAGAGTTTCATTCAGTTGCTCATCAGGTTGCCATGAGGCGGGGACTGACTGGACAGCAGCTAACAACAACAACAAAGTCTCAATGGCATAAATCAAGTGCCATGTAGTCTTGGACACAGCTCTTAACCTCTCAGGGCCTCAGGCTCTTTGTCAGTAAAATGCAGATATTTGACTAGATAGTCTCTATGATACGCTGTGTCTCTAAAATTCCATTAATCTCTGATTACAATATATCTACTAGACTTAGGTGAGTTTTAGCTAATCAGAATCTCAACCAACTCCAGGTCAGTGAAGAGAGACTGAACTCTATTATGTAGAAAAATATTCTCTGTAATATGCCAAACAGTGTGAAAGAATAAGGGAATGGTTTCAATCCTTAATAATGATTTTTATTGTTGTAGACATTTAAAAGGATCTGTAATAAAACTTAATAAAATGTTTTACAGTATCTAGTATCATAAGTTCTTAGGCATTTTCTAAGGCATTTTCATTTTTTAGTAAATAAAGATGTTCAATGGAGACACACATTTGTGAATAATATTTATAAGAGAATAGGTAAGAAATACAGGAAAAGACGAAATTCAATGATATCTGTCGCTGACGGCCTTTCATTATTGTATGATCCAGTTGCTGTGTGGTTGCACATGGACAGTAGAAAAGAATGACTGTGAAATAAAAGTGAAGATTATGTGGCTATGTTTTTATTTTTTAGATTGTAACTTTTTTATTGTCATAAAACAACATTTGCCAATTTAACATTTTTCTGGTGTACAATTTAGTGATAGCAATTACATCAATCATGTTGTGCAACCACCAACCATTATCCAAAATCTTTGACAAATTTCCCATCATCATAAACAAAAACTCACTGCTTCTCAATGTGCGGTTATTTTAAAGAAGTTTTCCCAATTCATAACTTTTTTTAAAAAATAATTTGAGAAATGACAGCCCATTGGGAATACCTCTTACTGGCCTTATGCAGATGTGCATAAGGAAACACCAATAACATATTAAAGAACTCAAGGGTCAACCTGTCCTTGGAATTTTCAAGGAGGGCTAAAAACGGACAACTACTGAGACAGCAATGACAGCGGGGAGTGGGAGGGTGGTGACTCGAAGGTCCCATGGATGACAATTGCATCTTCAGGGTATTGGAAGACTTTAAATTGAAGCAGAGGCACATAATCTTTACCCTTAGAAGAATAAAATGTCGGGAACAAACTGCTGCTTTAGGAAATAAACATTTTTAACTTCATAATAAAAATGTGAGGTAATCAGTAGTCATCAAAATAGTTATCTACAAAATTTATTTCCTAATTATACATACACTGAATTGTAGATTATTGTTGGCATTTTTCATTTCTTCCAGTGGTTGTGGGCTTTTTTTTCTGTTCTCTTTCTATTTGTTTGAGTTCTGTAGTTAATGTTTTGATTTTGTCCCTTTCTTCTTTCTTGATATATGCATCTATTGCTATAAATTGTCCTCTGAGTACTGCCTTTGCTGTGTCCCAAAGGTTTTTGTATGATGTGTTTTCATTCTCATTTGATTCTAGGAATTTTTTGATTCCATCTCTGATTTCTTCTAT
>NW_004444146.1:946775-987097 GCF_000243295.1 Trichechus manatus latirostris | reverse complement strand
AAAAAAATCAGTAAAAAGAGCAACACCAGCAGCCAACAAATGGCACTCAGGGAGCCAGCTAGTGCAGGCTGGTGGAATCCAAGCAGCCAGTGTTTCTCGGACAAGAGACTGTGTCCACGGGAAGCAGAGGGGGCCGAGTGTGGGTGAAGAAGGGTAGGGAGTGGGAAAGCGTATATCACAAATTACTAGAGCTCTGCAGCCCCTCAGGAAGAAGCAAAGATGGCGCACAGAGCCAGGTGTTTGAGCAAAAGGAGGGGGAGGTGGTGAGAGGTAAGGAAGAAATCAAAAGAAGTGGAAAAAAGCAACACCAGCATCCAACAAACGGCACTCAGAGAACCGGCCCATTCAGGTGTGTGGAATCCAAGCAGCCAGTGTTTCCCGGACAAGAGATTGTGGCCGCAGGAAGCAGAGGAGGCTGAACGGGGGTGAAGAAGGGTGGGGGGTGGGAAAGCGTATATCGCAAATTACCAGTTGTTTTGTCTCCTGCTGGAAGCTCTGTGAAGCTGCTTTCTCATACCCCCCGTTTGCTGGTCTCCGATGGGAGTCCAAGATGGCGGATCTGTGCTGCGTTAGCTGGTAGGGGACCTCTGCATGAATCTCTCCTCACTCTCCATTCTCTGTAAGTTTTCTCACTCCATTTGGTGCTTGGCTGAGTTCTTCATATCTTCATTTGATGTTTTAGGGTTTCAGGATTGTTGTTTTCTCTGTTGCGCTTAGTTTTTCAGATCTTTGCTGTGGAGGGACAGCATGGTGCTTCTGCCTAGAGCTCTATTTTTCCGGAAGTGTCTGTTGGCGTTTTTAATGACACGAATCTGTGTCTTAGATCTCATGTTGAATGACTCTAGGTTCTAAGCCCACATGTAATTGGCATGTGCTAACATGCTACTATCAACACCAAGATGCTCGTAGCCCAGTCTTCAGAGTCCTTGCATGAGGAAAGTAGTGTACTCCATGAGCGAGCAGAAGTCAGGACGACAGCAGCTGGTCCCTACATCCTGTGCAAATATGGCCAGATAATTGGCTAGCCACTTGGCAGAAATCTGATTGAATGTGATTGTTTTTGATAAGCTAAAATGCTAAACCTGTATTCGAGAACTATTTTATAATTTATGAGTGGCATTGTATCCTTTCTCTGCCTTACTTTTCTCCCGGGTTGCATTTTCTTTGATTCATTTACTATTTATGTCTGTTGATGTGTCACAACATAGGGATGATTTTTGTTTTGTCCTGCCTCTTATCCACACATGTCACTCTCTCTGCCCACTTTATTTCCAAATCAGAAAATGATCACGATTCCTTAGTCTTTCTTGGCGGTCTTCTTTACTTTCAGATTTCTCAGTTTTGTTGGAGTTTTTGTAATTCCTTTGATATCTGAATATGTATGCTTCAGTTTATATTTGATTTCTCCCAGCTTCCTTACCACCAACCATTTTTCAATCATTTATTAAACATCTAATATATCAAATATTTGTTTTATTCTTCTAGTGTCCTGGTCATACCTGTTTTACTGCATCTATCATATATTTTTCCCCTATAGTAGGCTCTTAAAGGTAAGAACAATGTTCGGTTCACCACTTACCTTGCAAGTTCATGGCATATATTGGGTACTGAATAAGTACTTTTTCTTCCTCTGAACTGAATTCAGTATAATAATGGTAAACCATACCTGTAAGCTTAAGTTTCATGGTATCATTTTATCTTTATCTATGTGTCCGTCCATCTGTCTGTCCATCTGTCTGTCTGTCTGTCCGTCCATTCCTCTAACCCTCCATCCATTCCTCCATCTCTCTCTCCATTGCTCCTCTCTCCTCTCTCCATCTGGCTCTCTCTGTCTCTAGCTCTCTCTATGTCTGTCTGTCTGTCTATCTATCTATCAAGTTTCAGTATAAAAATTTTAAGCCATGAAGAAAAGTGTAGTAGTAAATAATAATCAAACACGGTATCTTCCACCAAGCCTTGTTAAGTCTTAAACATTTTGCTCTTTTTTCTACAGATTTTTAAACTACATTTTATAATTCCTACAGTTTTATTTAAGGAAATAAAATATCACAAATACAGTTAAAGACCTTGTGTGTTTCTCTCTACTCCAATTTTTCTCCCTCACTCCCCAAAGGAAACTATCTGAATATATT
The DNA here is from genome assembly GCF_000243295.1 of Trichechus manatus latirostris. Taxonomy (NCBI): domain Eukaryota; kingdom Metazoa; phylum Chordata; class Mammalia; order Sirenia; family Trichechidae; genus Trichechus; species Trichechus manatus. The sequence continues at coordinate 984,965 of NW_004444146.1, read as the reverse complement.
ATTATTCCCATGTATGTTTTTAGACTTCTAGTTACTATGTATGTATTTTAAACAATACCTAGTATTGTTTTACATATTTGTAATTGTGTAAAAATGGTTCGTATTCTCTGTGTACTTCTGCAATTTGATTTTCTCCATCAGTGTTGTTTTTGAAATTAGTCCATGTTGATAGATGTTGCTCTAGCTAGCTCATTCATTTTAATTGCAGAGCAACATTCCATTGTGTGAACAAATCCACAATGTATTAATCAGTGCCGCTGCTGATGGGCATTTAGATTGTCTCCAATAATTTTGCTACTACAAACAATGTGGCAATTAACATTCTTATGCATGCCTCCATTTGCACGTATGTAAGTACAATTGCTGGGTCAAAAGGGTATATGCGTCTTCAGTTCTATTAATTATTGTAAAATTGCTAGTTTTTAAATCCAGTATGATAATTTTTGTCTTTTAACTGTCAAGTTAAGTCCATTCATTTTTATTTAATACAGTTCCTCATATATTTGGTTTCATCTCTCCCATCGTATATTGTGCTTTCTGTTTGTCCTGGTTTTTCTGTGCTGCTTTTTCCCACTTTTTCTGCTTCTGTCATCCTATCATAACCTCCTAGTTCTCTGGTTTGGAGGTTATATATGCATTACATTTCTATTCCAGTAGTTAGCCTTAAAATTTTAGCATGCATGCTTGAAACAACAAAGTCCACAGTTAGTCAATACCTCTATTATCTTCCTAAACAATGCAACCATCTTGCAACTCATCACCTCTGTTCAGCCATCCCTGTCTTTCAGATTATTTTTCCCCAGTGCTTTTACTATGAGTCAGAATCTACTCGACGACAGTGGGTTTGGTTTTTTATTGGTAATTTATTTCCCAACTTCTTTTTGTGACTAATTAGATTTCACTACAAGCTTAATACTTTTTCGCCCACCATTTCTTCTTGAATATCTGTCCTTCTTTCTGGTTTTAGTTTTCTTCTTAAATACATTCTTAAGTAGGTCTTTCATTGGAGGTCTGCTGGTGGTAACATGTTTTTATTTGCCTAACAATGTCTTAGCCTTCATTCTTGAATAATTGCTTAGCTGAATACAGAATTTTAGGTTATGGATATTTCTCTCAGCACTTGAAATTTTTTTTTTTCTGACTTTCATTTCTGCTTTTGTCAGTCTATGGTCATTTCAATAGTCATTTCTTTGTAGATCATCTGCTTTCTCTTTAATTTGCTTTTAAGGTTGCTTTTTTGTTTTTGGTGTTCTATAGGTACATTATCATGTCTTGGGGTGGATTTCTTTTTATTTATCTTGCTTTGGATCAGCGATGATTCCTTAAACTGAAGATTTATGATTTTCTTCAATTCTGGAAACATTTTAGCAATATTCTTTTTGAACGTTTTTTATTTGCCATACTCTTTCTACTCTCTGCTTTGTGAAATCTTATTAGGAAATGATGTACTTTGAAGCCTCAGGATCACTTTATGTCTCTTTCATGTTGTTTTTATTACATATTGACAGATACAAAAAGTATTCATAGATGTTTTCAGGTATGACTAATAGCATACAGTTAACACCCATGTACCTAGCATCCTCTGTAAAACATAAGGATGATATTGAATTTCCTCAAGAGCCTCTCGTTAATCCTATCTATTTCCTTTGCCCTGATGGGTCACTATTATCCTGATATGTGTGTATCTAATACCCATAAGGAAGACCGAAGAAGAATTGATGCCTTTATGGTGTTAGTGAAGAATACTAAATATACTACGGATTGCCAGAAGAACAAACAAATTTGTCTTGGAAGAAGTACAACCAGAATGCTCTTTAGAAACGAGGATGGCGAGACTTCGTCTCATGTTTTTGCGCATGTTATCAAGAGAGACCAGTCCCTGGAGAAGGACATCATGCTTGGTAAAGTGGACGGTCAGCAAAAAAGAGGAAGACCCCCAATGAGATGGACTGACACGGTGGCTGCAACAATGGGCTCAAGCATAGCAAAGATTGTGAGGATGGTGTGGGACCTGGCAGTGTTTCTTTCTGTTGTACATAGGGTCACTATGAGCCAGAACCAACTCTATGGCACCTAAAAACAACAACAATACCCATACTTTTCTTTATAGTATTACCACAAATATTTGTATCTTGGTTTTGGACTTATATAAATGGAATCATACTCTGGGTATTGTGTAACTTGCTTTTTATGCTCAGCATTAAGTTTCTCAGTTCATTCATAATGTTCATTATTTAACTGTAAATTATTTTGGGTTTTCTAAATGGCAATCGTTTCACAGGCAAATTTTAGATTTGCTTCTTTATCTCCAATCCTCTTATTAGTTATTCCTTTTTCTTCTCCTACTGCATTGTCTAGATACTCCAGTACAATAGTTAATAGAAGTAGCAATAGCAGCTGCTCTTTTTTTTTTTCCCCTCATTTTAAATGTTAAATGTGCAATGTATTCTATAGGTTTTAATAAAATATATATTCTTTGCTAGTATATCCTTGCTGTGTTGCTTTAAAAAAAATCATTAATAAAGGTGCTAGATTTTATCAAATGGCATTTTTAATCTATTACATTGACTTTATGAAATTTCTCCTTTAATCTGTTAATGTGATGAATTCTTAATTGACATTCTAATATTAAAAAGAAGCCCTGGTGGCGCAGTGGTTAAGAGCTACAGCTGCTAACCAAAAGGTCAGCAGTTCAAATCCACCAGCTGCTCCTTGGAAACCCTATGGGGCAGTTCTACTCTGCCTTATAGGGTCGCTATGAGTCGGAATCAACTCGATGGTAATGGGTTTGTTTGTTTGTTTTTAAATATTAAAAAGCAAAACTTGCCTCTTGGGATTAAACAAAATTAAATCATGAATTATTTTGACCTATGCATTATTTTAATGCATACTTCTTAATTTTTAAACACATGCATTATATTTAGTTACCTTATTGTTATTGATTTTTACCTTTATTTCATTTGTGGTGAGAGAAAATGGTCTGGATAATACCAGCTATCTGAGATTTGCTTTTTGGCCCAGTATGTGGTCACATGTGGAATTAATTCATGTGTGCTTGAGAAATGTATGCGTTCTCCCATCTTGGAACATGCTTGTAAGTTGTGCTGTCCATACATTCTTACTGTTTTCTTTTGTAGTTTACTGAGAGAAATTCGTTAAAATTTCTGTTTATGATGGTAGATTCATTTGATTTTCTTGGTATTTCTGTTAATTTTTATACTTAATTTATTTTGATGTTAAATTTCAAGGTGTGTACAAGATTTAAGTTACTATATCTTTGTGATGAATTGTCATTGCTTTGTGTTTAGCACTAATAATGCTTTTTACCTTAAAATCTGTCTGAGTGATATTAATTTAACTATTACAACATTATATTTGTTACTGTTTTCCTGATACATATTTTCTGTTAGTTTATTCAATTTTTACAGTATATATTTGATTTAGATAAGACACAGTATAGAGCCGTAGGTTTTGTTTTCTTTTTTCCATCTCATCTGATTATCTTTCAAAGATAATTTTCCCATTTATATATATATTGTAATTACTGATATATTGTGGTTTAAATAACCATCTTATGCTGTGTTTTATATCTTCTCGGTTTTCCTGTTTCATCTTCCTTTAATTGTTGTCTTGTTTGGATTGGTTAAGATTGTATTTTCATTCCATCACCACTTTTACCTGATTAGAAATTATAACTTTAATTTCTATTCTTTTAATGGTTACCTTCAAAAGTGAATGTTAATCGGTGGTTTTACCCTCCTCATAAAAAGTACAAGAATCAGAGAAAACTTAACCTGAAATATACTGTTCTGGGATTGTATGCTTTGATGTAAGAAAGAATAAAGATGAAAGGAAAGATGGAAGGGAGAAAGGGAGGGAGGAAAGGAAGAATAAAAGATGGTGATTTTTTCTTTTAACAGCACAAATATTTAATTTTTTAAGTCAATGTTTATTTAGCGTTATCTAGGTATTTACCACTTTCTTTGCTCATCATTCTTTTTTTCTATCTGGGATTACTTTCCTTCTGCTCAAATTTCCCTTAATGAGGGCCTACTGGTAACAATCTTTTGGATCTGCCATGATTGTATTTTTCTGAAAACATTGCTGAATTCTTGAAAGATAATTTTGCTGGGTATACAATTCTAAGTTGGCAATTATATTCTCTCAGCACTTTGAAGATTTATTTCACTTTTTTTTCCCCTTCCTTCTGTGGTGATTGTTGAGAAGTCAAACCAAAAAAAAAAAAAAAAAAAAAAAAAGCCAAACCCATTGCTATCGAGCTAATTCCGACTCAGTGACCCTGTAGGACAGACTAGAACTGCCCCATAGTGTTTTCAAAGAGTGGCTGGTGGATTTGTACTGCCAACCTTTTGGTTAGCAGACAAACTCTTAACCACTGCACCACCAGGGCCTGTTGAGGAGTCAGGGTTGGATTAATGGTCACTCCTTTGTAAATGATCTCTCTTTCTCTCTGCCTGTTTTCAAAATGTTCATTTTATCTCTGATATTTTGTGGTTTCATGTATTTCCTAGGTCTTGGGCTTCTTGAGTGTGAGAATTGGAATCCTTTAACAGTTTTGGAAAATTCTCAGACAGTATTTGCTTTCTCTTATTCATTCTCCCCTGTTCCAAGTGAATACATGTTAAAACCCTCACCCTATTTTCTGTGTTTCTTAAACTCTTTTCTTTCTTTGTATCTCTGTGCTGTGTTCTAGAAAATTCTTTCAGTTTTATTTTCCCATTCACTGAGTCTAAAACCAAAAAAAAACCTGTTGACATAGAGTCGACCCTGACTCATAGCAATCTGAGTCTAAGCACCTATTAAATCCATTCATTGACTTTCTAAATTTAATTACAATATTCTTCATTTCTAGAAATTCTTATTTTTTGAGTCAGCTTGGTAAATAAAACAACAATCTCTTGCTCTTTGCTCATATTTTCAATTTCATGTATTTAAGTGTATCAAGCATATCTATTTTTATGTTTGTGTATGGTAATGCCACTAGTCAAAGCCATTGTGGGTCTGATTCTGCTGTCTGTTGTTTTTGCTGGCTCGCATTCTTTCTGCCTAATTATGTATTACATGATGTTTCAATGTGAGTTTATATTCTTTGGAATTTAAATGTGGAAAATATTTGAAAATGGAATGACAGTAGATTCTTCCAGAGAGATTACAGTTACTAACTTGCATGAGAGCCAGCCTGTGGTTTCAAATTGTCAGGGGAAATTTTCTTTTCTCTCTTTCTATTCAGTATTGCATTTTACTATGGGTAGTTTTTTAGGGCTCCTGGGTAGTGTGTGTGGAGGTATATACTATTTATGATTGATCTATAGTCTGGCAATGTAAATTTTTAGAGTTTATATAGGTGATCTTTGATTAGAAACCACCTCTGAGGTGTCCTTATAATTTTTCTCTTGGTCCCTGCACCCCTGGGGCATCATGTTTTACAGTTTGTACAGGCATCAGGGTAAATCCAGCCTCAAGGGCTCATGTTATTTCTCTGAATCTCCACTTTCACTTTATCTGTCTATCTATCTGTCTGTCTCTCTATCACCTATCTATTGCTTTTCAGAACCAGCCTTATATTCTTGCCAACTTCTTGATTAATTTAAAGTTATGTACTTTAAAAATTTTTTCTGCAGCATTTTTTAAATTTTCAGTGAGATAGTACTACAAAAATGTCATATATTTCTGTATCTTTATTTCTTTGATCTGCATTCTTAATAATTTCTTTTTATCTATTTTCCAGTTGACTAAGTGTCTTTTCAACTGATTCTAATCCATGTATTATGTTTTCTTTGAGTTTTTAATTTCAATGACTGTATATTTAATTTATAGAAGTTCCTTCTGGCTCATTTCTCATTTTCAAACTTCTCTGCAATTAATTTTATTGTGTTTTTTTCTCTCATTATGTTTAAATTCCTTCTTTAATGTTTTTAAATATTTTCAAGCAGACTCTTTTTACAGCCTCTGTCTGTTGCTTTTGTATCTGAAATTTGGGGAGTCTAACCACACTCTTTGTTGTCTGCTGATTATGGTGGATTATTTACAAACATCTTTATAATTTCTGATTTTAAACTCATCTGCAGAGAAAAATAAGTCTTGTTCCCTCCAGAAAGATTTTGTTTTCCCATTTACTTCTGCCAGTTCCTTCAAGAGTATCGCTGGACCATAGTTCATGTTAATTTCTTGGTTTGCGATTCCTTACCATGCAAGTGTTACAAATTCCAACCCCAAACTCAAGAGAGTTGCAGGCCTGTTATACTAATTCTCAAAGGATATTTTTTTCCCACACCAAGAGATGAGCTTTCTTGTTTCTCCTTGTGTTGTTGCATATGTTTTCCAGTCTAACTTTCTTTTCCCCTCAGAATACAGCTCTTTGAGGGTCCTCCTGTATGAAGGGTTCACAGTTCCAACATCTTGTCTCCTCAGGCCCAAGAACTCTGCTGTTCTCATGTGGGCATTAAATCTTAAGCCTCAACCTTCCTCATTACTCGGAATGACAACTTGATGCACATCTGCTGCTAGTTTTTACCTTTCTTTCTTTTCTTTTTTTTTTAAGAAATAAGAATGTGTTTACCTGTTTATTTTGTAGAAATAAGAATACTGTTTATTTCTTCTTTTTCTTCTAGAAATAATTTCTAGTTTGAAATAATATGTTTCAAATATGGTCAAAATACATTCTCTGGCAGGGAAGGAAAAAAACCTCATTCGTTGCTCAGAATGAGTTTACCCACTATATAGATAATACAGGTTCTAGGAAATGTGCTTTTAAACCTCTGTCACCTGTGGTGTCTGCAATATCATGTCATTTGCTCGAACACTTAGGTAAGTATTAAAAAATGCCATGGAAAGTGTATTTTTTGTGGGGGTTGGGGAAGGACTTGTGTAATGATTTCTGGTCTTATTTGACTGACTCCTTTGGAGATTGTCCCAAAGTTCTGCTTTCTGACATTCAGTCTAACTTCTTGACATTTATTCTGGCAGTGTGACCTTTGGTGTGGACAATATGATGAAGTATTCAGGTTCCCTGGGGAGATTTCTAGAGATATCATGCTGCATTGTATTGAGAAGTGATAATAAGAAAGAAATAAATGGCTGAGTATCACTGGAAACTTGGGAACAGAGATAACCGTCTATTGTGTTTTGAAATAGACATATTACCTATATTATCAGCTTTATTTCAGTTACTATTCTTATTTAATTATTGAATGACTGATAGATTAATAAATAAAGATCAAGCATGATCATTTCCTCCAAGGAACGAAGTGAAATAATTTAAGCAGAGACTTTGGAGAAAGATTATAGACTAGTATGTCTCCAGTGGAAGATAAAGATATGTGGAACAGGGTCAGAGCACTTGGGACCTTGAAGGTTAGGCAGATGAATTTGAATTTTATCCAGGAGCCAATGAGAAGATTCTAAAACTGTCTGAATGGGGAATAATGGGCTTAAGTCAGATGTTTAGTGACATACATGAAATAGATATTGTTCCTGGGAAGCTTGATGACAGGGAGGGAAGCTGGGATGGGGTAACTTAGAATGACCTAGGGATATCAGTAAGAAGGACAAGAAAGAGGTATTTAAATTTTTTGAAAGGAGAATAAGAAATACTGAATAAGTATATGTTAAGAAAGAAAAGAATCAGCAAAAATTACTTGTAGTTTGGAGTTTGTATGCTTGGAGATTAATCTTCGGGTGTACAATAAGGCAGGCCTTAGATGTATAAAAACAAATACTCAAGAAACTTCCTCTTTGGGACCTGTGAGTCAGTTGGACTTGAGCTTCAAGGTATGAAGATGCTTGGAAAATTCTTTGGAAGGGAAAGAACTGGTCCCTGCTTTGTGGAGGGTAGTCAAGAGCTAGGAGACAGCATCCCTGATTAATTAAAAAAAAAAATTCTCAGATTAGGGTTGGCCCAGGGGAATTAAAAGTAGGCACTTCTACCAGTATCTGTATACTTAAGTTTTCTTTCTGGCTGATGACAACCTTTAGAGACGTCTCATTAGGAATTATAGCCTAGCCTTGGCTGTGCTGAGAGGTCTAGGGAAGGTTTGGCCCATACTGAGGGAAGAAGAGACTCCTCCCTGAGATGGCAGAAAAGCTATGAGGGGGGCAGTGCCGGAAACAGTGGAGGTTGATCAAAGACCTGAGACTTTATGAGGGGTGTTGGCAATGTTCTAAGTTTCAAGTAACAAAAATAATTTCTGCCTGATTCAGAAATTTATTTTAAGGACATAGGGTAGCTCACAGATATTTTGGAAGGGACAAAGAAGTAGGCTTGTAGATGATTCATTCAAGAATAAGGACCCAAATCATACCGCACACCTTGTCCAGACCTTGCTGAGTGGCTGGCACTGCAGACATATTGAATTTTTCTCTCACTCTTCCAGGAACCCTCTATTGTGATCCTTGCCAGAGTGGTCAGTGGTGGTAGCCAGGCATCATCTAGTTCTTCCAGGCTTAGGTTGGTGGAGGTGGTGGTTCATGTAGTCCATTAGTCCTTTGGATTAATATTTTCCTTGTGTCTTTGGTTTGCTTCATTCTCCTTTGCTAGATTCTGGGCTGGGGGCCTTAGGGAGTGCTGGGCCAAGACTGAGGCCCTGGTCCAGCCCCATGGGTTCTGGAGCCCCCGAGTGCTACCTGGACAAGTAGAGGAGCTCGACTTTGGCCCCTCACTTCCAGACATCATGTCCCCCCCACACCATGTCTTAGCTGGAGGGAAGCTGTGCTGGGACAAATAAAAGTATCTTAGATGGCCACTCGCAAGCTTTTAACACCCAAGATGCTACTCACCAAAGTAGGACATAGAATATTTTCTTTATAAACTATGTGTGATTGTTAAGATTGTGTGTCAACTTGGCTGGGCCATGATTCTCAGTCTTTATATGTAATCACTCCCATGATGGAATTGACTGTGAGTAGCCAATCAGTTGAAAGGGATTTTCCTTGGGGGTGTTGCCTGCATCAGAATATAAGCAGACTTTCTGGCTTTTTTGCTCAGTCTGAATCCTGTGGCTGCCTCCTGTTGGTCTGACCTCCAGTTCTTGGGACTTGAGCTATCAGCTAATATGCTGATCTTGGGATTCATTGATCTTCAAAGCCTGTGAGCAAGAGCCCTGCTCTCCAACCTACCAATCGTAGGTTCTCCAGCCCCTGCAGCTATGTGACTTGAGAGAAGCCTCTATCCTGTTCCACAGACTTGGGATGTTACAGACTCTACAATTGCGTGAGCCATTTCTTTGATATAAATCTCTCTTTATATATATTTATACACTTTATTGGTTTTGCTTCTCTAGAGAACCCAGCCTATGACACTATGTTATGCCTATTGACCTAGATGTCCCCCGAGACCATGGTCCCTAGCCCTCAGTCCCAGTAACTTGGTCTCTCAAGGTGTTTGGATGTGTATAGGAAACTTCTGTAATTTTGCCTTGGTGAAGTTGTGCTGACTTCCCCTATATTGTATGTTGTCTTTCCCTTCATCAAAGTTAACACTTGTCTGCTATATAGTTAGTGATTTCCCGTATCTTACCCTCCCCCTCGCGTAACCATCAAAGATTGTTTTTTTCTGCGTGTAAACTTTTTCTTGGGCTTCTATAATAGTTGTCTCATACAATATTTGTCCCATACAATATTTGTCCTTTTGTGATTGACTAATTTCACTCAGCATAATGCTCTCCAGATTCATCCATGTTGTGAGATGTTTCACGGTTCATCATTGTTTGGTTTTATCTATGCCATCCCATTGCTTTCTTGCCTGCATAGTTTCCTCTGAGTAATCAGAGCTTAGTCTTGTTCTTTCCCCCTTGTAAGTGACTTCATTTTTCTTGAGTTGCTCTCAGAATTCTTTCTTTGTCTTTGGTTTTGGAAAATGTGATTATGATTATATCTTAGTGACTTTCTTTTGAGGTCTATCCTATGTAGGCTTGGTTGAACTTCTTGCATGATCAGCTTTTCATCTTTCATGCTATTTGAGAAATCTTCTGCTAGCAAATCTTCAACAATCTCCTCTGTGTTTTCCATTTTATCCCTCTGTTCTGGAATTCTGATCACACACAAATGTTTGGCCTTGGATTGTGTCCCACAAAATTCTTCGGTTTTCTTCATTTTTAATCATTCTTTTCTCTGAATTTTCCTCAAACAAGATGGTGTCCATGGATTTGTCTTCAATCTCGTTGATTCTCTCTTCCATTGTTTCAAATTTGCTCCTAAAACCTTCTGTTGTGATATCCATTTCTCAAGTTTTGCTCTTTATCTTTTGGATTTCTAGTTGTTGTTTTTGTATGATTTCTAATTGTTTATTTATTTTGACATTTTTTTCTTGTATTATTTTCCTGACTTCTTTTATTGCTTTGTCTGTGTTTTCCTTAATTTTGGCTACGTTTTTGTTTGTTTTGTCTGTATTTTCCTTGAGTTTGTCTACTTTTTTCCTTGGTTTTGTCTGTGTTTTCCTTGATCCCTTTCCTAATCTCTTGCAGAGCCCTAAGTATTAGTCTTTTAAATTTCATATCATGTAGTTCCACTGCCTTTTCTTCTACCTGAAGATCATTTGATTCTTTATTTTGGTCACTTGCTGGAGCCATCTTGTCCTGCTTTTTTATATGTTTTGATATTGTCTGATGTCTCTGAGACATTAAGCTATTATTTTATTTATTTTTTGATTGTATTTTTATATGTTTCATCCTGCTCTGTGTTTTGTTTTGATATGTCAGGGCAGCTGAGGCAGGTTCTTTTGCTGCTTGCTTATCTGTGGGTAAGATAGCTCTCACCACTTTAGGTGGGCAGCAGCAACAACCAGGGCAAGCTCGCTTCACTGTACGCTGGTTTGATGAGGTGGCTGAGGGCGGAATGGGTGGGTGCTGTCTCCCTCCTGATGCTGGTCCAGCAGTGTGGCAACATTTGCAGCTCCTCGCCAGATTGACAGGGGTGTCAGACTGGAAGTGGTATGAGCTTGCTTCCCTATGTTCAACAGCTGGTTGGGTGGTAGGAGGGGAGAGACAGTGTGGGCCAGGTGCAGCATCAGGCCTGAGCCACGGTGGCACAGTGAGGGCTGGCAGGAAGAGGGCCTGGAGTATGTGACTAGGTAGGCGAAATAAAGAAAAGAAGCAGAAAGAAAAAACGGGGCGTAGACTGAAGGTGGGGCAGAGTGGACTTGGGGGATGGTGGGAAGGGGGAGAGTTGGCATATGGGGCTAGGCGGGAGATAGAAAGCAGTGGTCCCTTGGCTCCCTAGCAACTACAGTATGGCATGGACTGATGGGAAGGGTAGAGGTGGCTTATGGGGTTATGTAGGAGGGAAAGAAAAATGAAATAAAAAATGATGTTGTAGGGGCTGGAGGATTAGGGCAGGTAAGGGCAAATGAGGATGGGTGGGACCCGGGCTAGTGGTGGGCCAGTGCTTTTCTAGCCAGGGCGGTGCAGCACAGAGTGGTGGGATGGGGTAGAGGTGGGGTAGAGGTAGGGTATGTGGCTTGGTGAGAGGGAGAAAGAAGGAAGAAAGAAAAAAATATGGCACAACCAGAGCTGGCAGGTATGGGTGAGGTGGACTCAAGTTGGTGGCAGGCTGGTACCTCTCTAGCTAAGACAACGTGTGGTGGCCTGGTGGGAGGGGGTAGAGATGAGGTACAGGCTAGGTGGGAGGGGGAAAGAAAAGGAAGAAAGGAGGGAAAATGGTGTGGCAGGAGCTGGCAGGTGGGGGTGGGGCACACCTGGGCTGGCAGTGGGCCAGTAGCTCTCTAGCCAAGGTGTCTAGGCATGGCCTCTTGAGCGGGGTGGAGGTGGTGTACAGGGCATAAGGGTGAGGGGTGGGAAATCATGTTTCTCTGGTTACTGGGTGCTCTGTCTCCTGTTGGGAGTTCCATGAAGTTGCCTTCCCATACTCCCTGTCCAGGGTCATTGATAGCTGTCATGGTTTGAATTATGTCCCCCCAAAAATGTGTGTATCAATTTGGCTAGGTCATGATTCCTGGTACTGTGTGATTTTCCTGTATGTTGTAAACCTGCCTCTATCATGTTAATGAGGGAGGATGGGTGGCAGTTGTGTTAGTAAGGCGGGACCTGATCTACAAGACTGGATTGTGTCCTGAGGCAATCTCTTGAGATATAAAAGACAGAAGTGAGCAGTGAGACAGGCGGACCTCATACCATCAAGAAAGCAGTGCCAGGAGCACAGCGTGTCCTTTGGACCAGGGTCCCTGTGCAGAGAAGCTCCTAGTCCGGGGGAACATCGAAGAGAAGAAGGCCGACAGAGAGAAAAAGCCTTCCCCTGGAGCTGATGCCCTGTATTTGGACTTTTAGCCTACTTTAACTGTGAGGAAATAAATTTCTCTTTGTTAAAGCCATCCACTTGTGGTATTTCTGTTATGGCAGCACTAGATAACTAAGACAGAATTTGGTACCGAAAGAATGGGGTGCTGCTCTAACAGATACCTAAAACGTGGAAGCGGTTTTGAAACTGTGAATGGATGGAGGAGCAGCAGTGGCAGAGGATCAGCAACAGCAGAGAAGCTGCAGTGGTACAGAAGTGGCAGCAACAGAGAACCAACAGCAGCAGAACAAGGAAACCGGTTCAAGATGGCGCTGGAGCTGACCCAAGGAGCGAGAGAGCTGACTGCCTGTGAGCAGGAGGCTTCCTGGCGGAGTGGGGTGCCTCCGGGCACTTACTGGTGGAGCTACAGAGCTTTGGAACATTTGCCCCAGCAGGGCAGATGCAGGCATGAGGCCCAAGGGCCAAGAGGCCACAGGAAACAGAAGGAGAAGCTGAAGAGACAAGGGACACAAGAAGCTGAGCCACCTCAGTCTCAAAAGGTATGGCCATGACCTCAGGGATTTCAAAGGGTGAAGCAATGGCCTCTGGGGCTTCTAAGGGTGGAGTCACCACTCAGATGGACTGGAAGAATGGTGCACCTAAAGCCAAGGGAGCAGAGTTGCTGTCCCAGTGGGCCTGGAAGGCAGAACTGAAGCCCAGGGCCGTGGGGCCTCCACTCAAAATCCAGAGACTGTGGCCAATACCTAGGGTGTGGAGGACAGGGCCATTGTATAAATTGTCTGTATCTGTAAATTGTCTGTATCTGTAAATCTGTATCTGTTTTACTTAGTTTTTCAGGTCTTTGCTGCAGAGGTTTGGCTTGGTGTGTCTGTCTAGGGCACCATGTTGGCTCTACCCTCATAGTAAGTCTTTTAATAGTATACTAAAAAAAAAAACAAAAACCACCCATCTGTAAGTTTGTTGTACTGTGGTGGCTTGTGTGTTGCTATGATGCTGGAGGCTATGCCAGCAGGGTCACCCATGGTGGACAGGTTTTTGCAGAGCTTCTAGACGAAGACAGACTAGGAAGAGGGGCCTGGTGATCCACTTGCAAAAATTAACCAGTGAAAACTTTATGGATCACAGCAGAATATTGTCCAACTCACTTTCTTTGGGTATGTCTTCAGAAGGATCAATTACTAGAGAGGACATCATGTTCGGTAGAGAGCCCGAAAGAATATGGGAGACCCTCAGTGAGATGGATTGGCACAATAGCTGCAGTGGTGGACTTGAACATGCCAGTGATCATGAGGATGATGCAGGAAGGGGTAACATTTCTTTCTGTTGTACGTAAGGTTGCCATGAGTTGGAGTTGACTACAGCAGCCAACAACAACAAAAAATTAAAACAAAAGAGCCCTTCCCTTCCTCTCTACACACCCTTGCACTGGCAAGGTCACTGCTGTCTTTTCCCAAGGTGCCGTCTTTACTATCTCTTGGTCCTCCTGACCATCACATCAGGCAGTCTTTCCTCAGTCCTCATCCTTCTCGGTCTCAAGCACATTCTTCTGTCCTTGGTTTTACATAGTTTATTGATAACTTCTCCGAAAAACCTTCCCTATCTCTCCTTCCTCCCACACCTGGATGGAAGTGCTTCAGACCACCTCTTGCCAGGCCTAAACCTTCTTCTCCAGGCTTTTGTTTATCCACCTGGCTTCAAAAAGCATGTCCATGAAGGCAAATCTCACATGGGGTTCAAATCTATTCCTGACTTCTCAGTGAAGTTCTGATTCCATCTCAATACATTTAGAAGTTACTCAGCTGCTTCAAATTCATACTTGTCATATTGTTTGTTTTTTCAGTCACCTCCTGTGTTCCGGAGTATCTTTTCCCTCTTTGTGCTATCACCACCAACTGCAGCCCCCCAAGCTATTGTTATGTTCTCATATTCCTTGTCTTTGCAGTCAGACAAGCCTGGGGCTGTCTCAGTTCTGCCATGGATCAGCAGTGTGATCTTAGATGAGTGACTGAATCTTTTCAATATTCAATTTTCTCATAGGTAAAACAGGAATACTAGTATTACCTAAGGAGCCCTGGTATAGCAGTGATTGAGTGCTTGGCTGCTAACCAAAATGTCAGTGGTTCGAATCCACCAACCACTCTGCAGGAAAAAAGATCTAGTGATCTGCTTTCGTAAAGATTACAGCCTAGGAAATGCATGGGGCAGTTCTACTCTGTCCTGTACGATCTCTATGAACAGGAATCGACTAGACGGCCCACAATAACAAAAACAGCAGTACCTCCATCTTTCATAGAACTGAAATGAGAGGAGGCACGCAGATTCCTGGAAGAAAAGAGCCTGGTGCTCAGATGTCTTCCCTCAATAATGGTAGCAGCACCTTCACTTCATCACTCACTGTTGGCATCACCTTGCCCATCTTACAGACAAGGAACTGAGTGGCAGAGGCATTTGAACAGAGGTTTGATCTTTCTGAAACTAAAGCTGATTTTTTTTTTTATACCAAGTTATAGGTGTCCAAAAATGTTGAAGAAGATGAGTAGGATGCTCCTCAGTATGGATGAGCCCAAGTTCTCTTTTTTCCAGTGCACCATCATGCCATGGACCGGAAGAACATGTAGTGTACATATCCTGGGATTCCACATAAACCTAGTTCAACAAACTGCTCAACTTGCTGCAATTATCCCTCTCTCCAGCTCTCTTTTTTTTTTAAAAAAGAGACAAATCACACAAAAACATATTGGATAAAATAAATTTCTTTTATTAACATTCAGGGTGAACAGTCTTCTCAAACAGTTGCCTTTCTGTTGCTGTAAGATTTTATTTGTACTGTATGAGTCTTGATCATTTCATACAAGACTCACTTATATTTGTTGTACTTTAGGGAAAGTTAAGTAAGGAGCAAATGTATGTGTGTGTATATATGTGTGTATTTCTATTTATATACTGAGTCCCTGGGTAGTGCAAACAGATAACGTGCTCGACTGCTAACCAAAAGGTTAGAAGTTTGAGTCTACCCAGAGGAAACTTGGAAGAAAGTCCTGGTGATCTACTTCTAAATAATCAGCCTCTGAAACCCTATGGAGCACAGTTCAACTCTCACACACATGGGGTTGCCATGAGTCAGCGTTGACTTGATAACAACTGCCTCTGCTGTGTGCCCTTGGTGTCCAAGATGAAGCCTCTAGCTTTGGCTGGCACCAAGGTGTACACTCTGGGGATCCTGCCCTCTTTCCAGAGCCCCCATATCTCACTGCACCAGCTGCATACTTTGAGCTGTCCCTGGGAGGGTCCTCCCATCACCACCCATGGCCCCCCACCTTTGCAATATATATATAAAAATTTAATCCAACAAAGATGGAAACAAATAAGCCTTTCCTTCAAGACTCCATTTAGTCTTCGTGCCTCTT
Source organism: Trichechus manatus latirostris (assembly GCF_000243295.1). Classification (NCBI taxonomy): domain Eukaryota; kingdom Metazoa; phylum Chordata; class Mammalia; order Sirenia; family Trichechidae; genus Trichechus; species Trichechus manatus. Next base: position 969,288 of record NW_004444146.1, on the reverse strand, counting down.
ACCCCCTAAGTGTCTCCAGGTGTGGGGAGTGATCTCCTAAAGTGTCTGTAGATCTTTATTGCTACACTTCTACCTGGCTTAGTGATTTTCTTTTTAGGTGTCTATTTTCCACACTGGACTGTGACCTTCTTGAGAGCAGGACCTAGACCTTGTTCACCTTTGTGATTGCCACCCTTATGTATGTGGTGTATGCTCAACAAATACTGAACAAATATAAGAAGGTAAGAGGAAAGGACAAGAGAGGGGTATGAGGAAGGAAGGAAGAATGGGACAGAGGGAAGAAAAAGAAAATGAATTCCCCCATTTAGCCCTGTTCCTGAGCATTCATGCTAATTGAGTTTTACTACATTTTCTTCCACTCAGCTGTGCCCGTCACAGGCTGATGTTCAATCAATAAGTCATCTTCTTTCTGAAGGGCAGCTTTGCTTTCCAGTAAAATATGAGCATGGCATGTTAAGTAGGAGAGTATTTTGTCTTTGTTATTAATTATAGCTTCCCTCCAACTCACAAAGCTGGTTTGCAGACTACAGAGCACAGAGAAATGCAGTTGAGAGTTTGCCAGCAGACAACTTAGCCCTCTAAATAAAAGCCGAGGCCCAGAGAAGACCGATACCCCATCAGTCCATTCATAATGCGGAGGAGGAAGGCTCTACTATTTCCATATGTACAATGTGAAAACAAGTACATGCTGTAACCCACTGCCGCTTAGTAGTAAAGAATACTTTAAGATGACAAGGATCCAACTTCATTGCCTATTGACTCAAAGGAAAGCGATGGCTATAATGATAGCTTGTATCCATGGGTGGGTTACTATGCTAATTGCTTCACTTCATTTAATCCTCAAAACAATCATTTGATGCAGGAGGTATTATTGTCTTCATTTTAGCCATGAGGAATCTGGGACTTAGAGGACTTTAACAGACTGCCCAGAACACTCAACTTATAAATGGAAGACCCAGAACCAGGACTCTGGTCTATTTTGACCAAAAGAATGTGCTCTTCACAACCCAGTGATACTCCCTCCTTTTCTTCTGGAAGGAGGAAGTATTTAAAACAAGAACACTTTAATTTGCCTAGAAGCAGAAAAAAATTGCCAAAATTATCCTCTTTATGTGGATCAAATACCTCCCTGGGCGGCACAAACGGTTTACGCTAGACTACTAACAAAATGGTGCCGGTTCAAACTGACACAGAGCTCCACGGGAAAAAGGCCTAGCAATCTGCTTCCACAAAGATTACAGCCAAGAAAACCATGGGTCAGTTCTACTCTGTAACACATGGGGTTGGACTCGTCTTGATAGCAATGGGTTTGGTTTTCTTTTTTTTTTAGGAATTAAAAAATTATTAAAGAGTTTTCATCAATACTCTTTGTTTTAGCTTGGTTAGCTAGTAAAAGCTGAGCCTGAGCTTGGATAAACTCCCTGAGATGTAAATCAGGGCTGCATATGGCAAGGATGTGTATTCGAAGTGGTTCCCTCTGAAATATGGCTACTACTGATGTTGTTTCTGGTAAAAGTCTCTTCTAGGTTCTCTGGAAGTAGGTTCCTCTTAAGCATTATCACTTGTGATGACCATTCCCAGGACTGTCAGGGTTCTAGGACTTGTTGAGCTAGGTTTTAAGTAACTACTTTCAACTTTCAGCTAAAAGTTTCTATCATGTGCCTCAGGATCATAGGTACCAGGATATGGTATCTACTACTCCGCACCCTGACAAATTCAGTAAAGAAATCTAAATGGAAAGAAGTTTTTCCCTTGAAAATCTCAAACATGTTTCAGTGTGTGTCTAACTCAGTTCAACCAGCCTTTGTTGAGTGCCTGCTCTAATAATAATCACAATGCCTTACCTTTTTGTTCAAGTTGTACTGAATTTACAGCCTGTTCACAAACATTATAGGCAACACCAGAGCCAGCACAGGACAGTTCTTAGGCATTTGAAAGCACTGGTTGGAATGATAACTAATATCCATAGACTGCTTCTTTTGGCTTAGGGGAGAAAAACTAGCAGCCCTCAGCCATTTGATGGGCTTTTGGAGGAAGAGGATGTGGTCTGCATGATGTGAAAAGGGTAGAAACACCAGACTTGGCATCTATAAGAAGAAGCCCTTTCTGACAACTGGTGCTATCTAACAGCATAATGGGCTGCCTGTGATATTGGAGGCATCCCATCGAAGAAGGTGACCAGGGTGGATGACCCAGGGTGATGAGGGTGGGCTCCATGGCTAATATTCTCCACAGTCAAGGGCATGTGACCTGTAACCAGGTGACCTAAATTCTAATCTCGGCTCTACCATTTGCTGGCTGTGTGAACTTGGGGAAAATAACAGTTATCTCCCTCATCTGGCTGTTGTGAGGATTAAATGGTTTGTGTAAAATGCTTAGAGTAGTTCCTGGTACTTAGTTAAGTTATCAATGAATGTTAGTTATTATTATAGAGGCTTCTTCCAAAGCCATTGTTTTTTGATTGTACTGATATGGCTTGCTGCAGTGGTTAGTGATGGGTAACCATTATAAAACAGTTGAGAAATATTATGTATATTTTAATGAAAACCATTAAATAGCTCTATATCATAGACTTCAAAAGATTGAAGTCGTCAAGGATTTCTTTTTACTTGGATCCACAATTGACACCCATGGAAGCAGCAGTCAGGAAATCAAAAGATGCATTGCGTTGGGCAAATCTGCTGCAGAAGACCTCTTTAAAGTGTTGAAAAGCAAAGATGTCACCTTGAATACTAAGGTGCGCCTGACCCAAGCCATGGTATTTGCAATCACATCATATGCATGTGAAAGCTGGACAATGAATACGGAAGACTGAAGAATTGACGCCTTTGAATTGTGGTGTTGGTGAAGAATATTGAATATACCATGGACTGCCAGAAGAACAAATAAATCTCTCTTGGAAGAAGTACAACCAGAATTTTCCTTAGAAGAAGGATGGCGAGACTACGTCTTACATACTTTGGACATGTTGTCAGGAGGGATCAGTCCCTGGAGGAGGACATCATGCTTGGTAAAGTACACGGTCATCGAAAAAGAGGAAGACCCTCAAGGAGACGGATTGACGCAGTGGCTGCAACAATGGGCTCAAGCATAACAAGGATTGTGAGCATGGCGCAGGACCAGGCAGTACTTCATTCTGTGGTGCATAGTGTTGCTATGAGTCGGAACCAACTTGATGGACGTAACAACAACAAACAACATATCATGGACAATAAAATAAGCTAGGAAGAGTAGGAGATACAACAAGCAGAAGATACATTTCCTGATTTGAAGAGTTAACTGTCTGGTTGTGGAGTTGACTAACAATATAAATAAATAATATGATAACCAACAATATAAAACAGAATGCAGTAGATGCTTTGTGAGCGGTCCAGGAAGTCAGCAGGGTGAGGAAATCACTTGAAATCAGGTAAGGCTTCCTTGAGGAGCTCTGGTAGCACAGTGGTTAAGTGTTTGGCTGCTAACTGAAAGGTCGGTGGTTCAAACCCACCAGTTGCTATGTGGGAGAAAGGTGTGGCACTCTGTTTCTATAAAGATTTACAGCCTTGGAAACCCTATGAGGAAGTTTTACTCTGTCCTATAGGGTTGCTGTGAATCAGAATCGACTCTATGGCAATGAGTTTAAGGCTTGCTAGAGGAGGTGGGGCTCGAAGTAAACTGTCAGGTTCGCTGAATAATGCTATGTAACAAATACCTCCACCATCTCATTGACTTAAAACAACAAATATTTATTGCTGGCTGATAGAGCTGCAGGTCAGAGACAACTCAGGTGGGCCAGGCTGAACTCAGGCTCCGCCTGGCAGTTCAGGACTGCTTGACATGTTATCTGAGGACTCACAAATGCCATACATGCAGCCAGGACATGAAGCACATCCTTGTGGTGGATATCAGGTGTGCCATACGATGAGCAGAAACAGGAGAAGCTTCTCAAGGCCTGGGCTTGGAACTGGCACAGTGACCTTCCACACTTTCTCCATTTGTCACTGGGACCAGGTGGATCCTCTGTTCACAGTGAGCAGTGGCAAGGGTGGGAGGGAAGGGACTGTCTACTACAGACTGCTTTCAATTGGAGACAAGGACTGTTCACTATTTGACTGGATTGTAGGTGCTGTGAAAAGAAGAATCACAAGGGTCACTCTGCATGACAGGCATGCAATAAATGTGGCTGACTTTCCTCTAATGTCCTCCGTCAGTATCCAAATCACAGTGAAGGTCATTGGCCACCACAAAATGCCCAACAGCATCAACAGCAGGCCACCTGGTGTACTTGGTGACACAGTCCCTGCCCCTGAGATGCCCTGCTCCTGAGGTGCTCACACTGGGAGAGAGTCAAATGGTGAGGGCTGGTGTTGAGGTCAGAGCTGAGGGCTCTACCACTCACCACTTCTATGTTGGAAATAGACTGTTACCAAATGTGGCTCTAAGGGCTGTGGTAAATTGAGCAATTATGAAGACACTGTAATTTCCAAAGGCTGGTGTGCTCACTGCGGTTAGGTTTATGATAAGGCCTACAGTAGGGCTTAGGGAATACTTGGAGTGTGGAAAACTGGTATTCTTACTAGAGTTTCTTCCAGTACACTGGCCACTGGAGAAAATTCTCCTCATGCCCAGCCCTCCAAAATGAAATGTGCTGGGAATTCATAGCCCAGTCTTCTGATTTCCGGGTAGATGGCATACCCACAGCTGCAGGCAGCAGAGCCTCATTCCTCTGGACTTGAGCTGTGGTGGAGCTAATTGCCAGGATGGCCTAGCCTCCAATCTGGGAAAGGGTAGGAAGACTCCCTTGGGAGGGGGACAAAGTTCATGAATGTCACTTTCACTAGGGGTTGTTGTCTGCTAAGCCTCTGGATTTTCACAGTATGGTAACCTATGCGATAGGTGTTACTATTCCTTCTCAGGAGGCTTAGAGAAGCTCATGGTTGGTCAGTCTACCTCCAGAGCCTGGGCTCCTAACCACGGCATTTACTGCCTCTTACCTTTCCTTCCTTCTATTTAGACCTCTTTGAGAATCTGATGAAGCTACGACTGACCCCCTTTCCTGATCAATGTATAAACACGCACAACACAAACACACACGCACATACATAATTTGAAGAAAATGTCAAGGGATTCACTGATTTTTTAAAATTCATTCATGGGAGCTAGGGCTAAAATCCCTATTATAAAATAATATAGATCTTATCTAGATAGAGAAAAACTGTTCTGACTAGAAGATGAAGGGTGGGATTGACTTGAAAAGCATCCATAGGTTTTTGGAAGAAGACAGATCTGTGAGGTTGTATGAGAGCAGAATCTCCTTGTTCTTTGAAACCAAATGTGTGACCAGTATAATTCACACTCACATTCACACACCCTCATGTGCATACTTACACACACTCCACATTACACTCATGGACACAAGCACATCACACACATACTTGTACACACACCACATCACACACACCACACACTCACACACATATGCAGAACACTTACAAACTCACACACATGCATACTTGTACTCATACACACTCACACACAGTCACGCACACCACACACACACTTATACAACACCACATCACATACACTTATACACAGAAAACCCACACCCACATACACACACCACAGACACACTCACACGTGTGCACACATACTCACATACACACACTCACATACACATATGCACACTTGCACACACTCCCAAAGCCACAGTTGTTGGATTGACTGATTGTTAGAGTGGTTCACACTTACCTTTAGATATAGAGATCACTCCGCCTGGTGTGAACTTCTCATTTTATTTGAGGTGACAGACCATGAAGCGAGGGTATCCACCTAATGTGATAGAAGTTGTTAGGGGGACATCTTTTTTGGGAAGATGCCAGTTCTTCCTCATTGAGGCTGAGTCAGATCTGTGAAGAAAATCCCCTCTCACGGCATTTTAGCAAGATTCAAATAGGTCAGAGGCCCAGAAAAATTAATTAACCACAGGAGCTGTTGTTTAGCTGAGGGGCGCACATGACCCATTATTCCCTTAATCAGGCAGTTTCCTCAGTGAACCCTGGGAGCTTGGGCAGGCTCGAGGAAAAACAAAAGGACATTTTCATTAAACCATCATATGATCCATTCTCCTAATATCTGGACTTCCACAGAAAATTATGTCATCATCTTGCAAAAAACTAACTTAAACCTTAGTGTGCCCTTTACGTATGATTAATACTGTGTGACTTCAGTCTTGACAAGCTAGCTGTGCAAAATATATTTTATTTTCTCTTATTGAGTCATGTTAATGAACTTGCCTATCATAAATTGTATGACAATGAACATACATATTGCTGTGATAAAGACAGACAATGCTCCCACCTGGTAAAAATTCATGAAGACAAGTGAGATAAAACAAACATCCTCACAGAAGGTAAATACCGTGTATTCTGGAAAGAGGCTTGATATTTATGTCACTAGCAGTTCATTCCAAAGAAGGAAAATGAATTATTATGAAGGTGGTGAGCCAGGAGAAATGTCAGCAAAATTATACTGGGCTTAGAAGTGAGGTAGAGGGATCAACCAGTGAATCACTTGATTGATCAAACAGTCTGCACCTGTTTACTGAACACCTATTTTGTTATCACTCACTGTGGTCTGACCCTGTTGTTGTTAGCAGCCATCAAGTCAGTCCCCCATTCATGGCAACCCCATGAAAAATGGAATGAAGTCACTGTGCTAGGTCCTAGAATCATAGCTGCAATTAAGACTGGGCTTTCTTCTCTTCACGGAGTCATAGATTGAACAGATATAGAATGAATCTTACCTTACCTTACAAAGGTGGACTTACAGGATGCTTCTATGTGAACCAGGTTTGGGTGAATACATATTACTTCCTCAGGAAAGAAAGTCACTTGTATTATAGTGTCTGGAGAAGGAGTTGAAATTACTCAGGCAAAGAGGGAGTGGAAGAGAGAAGAAAGAAACAGCATCTACAAAGGTCCTGAGACTGAAAAAAATTTGGCAGAGGTGAAAAAAACCAGTCCGCTAATGGGAGATCATAGGGGCATTGGTCGTTCAGTGGTGGAATGCTCACCTTCCATGCTGAGGAGATCTGGATTTGATTCCCTGCTGAAACCAATCATGGTGCAGGACCAGGCAGCGTTTCGTTCCATTTTTCATGGGGTTGCCATGAATTGGGGGCCCACTTGTCAGCAGCTAACAATAGGGTTGGACCCAGGGAGCGAGGAGGGGTGAGTGGGTGGAGATGGGCTGGGGAGAAAGGCTATCAGAATGGGAAGATGCAGAGCCCCAGGGCTGAGAAAAGGATTTCGAACCCACGCCTGACACTGAAGGGTTTTAAGCAGGGCAAAAATGTGGTAAGATGTTCATACTGAAAAGATCATTTAGCTGTCAGGGTGGTCAGGAAGAGAATGTGTGCAAGAAGACAAACAGATTCAAAATGATGGTATTTCAGCAAGAAGTGACATTGCCTCAGGTGAGCATAGTGACAGTGGGAGTAGGGACAAGTGGACACCTCAAGGGGTATTTGAGAAGCAGAATTGATAGGACTTGGCAGTTGATTAGAAGCATGTGTATTCAGTGAGGAAAGAGGAGATAAAGAGCCAGATGCGGTGCGGTTGTAGACACAGCTACATTGTTTACTTCTCATGTCCCAGATATGTCCTCAGCTGTTCGGTACATAATTTAGTTATTTCCTGAAACTATTGTATGAGTTAAATACTTCTCAGAAAACTCCCCTAATCTAGGTACGTGTCATCATCTCCATTCTACCTGTGAAGAGGAGGAAGAGGCAAAGTGGTTTGCTCAAGGCTGATTGAGTGCCCACTGTACATGAAAAACTGAACTACTATCGTGGAGGCAAACCCTCCAGAAAACATCGCCATTACTTTCAAAACGTGTGTTCTTAGGAAAAATAGAACATTTAAATGTTACGTAAGGCAGGTGAGAATAGACTTTGCAGACCAAGTGCTGTAGTAAAACCATAGGGTTAATCAGAGAAGTGAAATCAGGGGAAGGGGACTTTTGGAAGGAGGTTGGGTATAAGCTAGCTTTCTTTTCCTTTTTTAAGTAAACATTTTTATTTTAGGATTGTGTGAAATTTACAAAACAGTTGCAAAGAAATATCATACAGAAAGTTTCAATATGCCCAGGGAATACCCCTTTGTTACCATTTTACGTAACTACTTGGTACATTTGCCACAAGTAATAACCAACACATTATCGTTAACTAAAGCCCATACTTTATTTTATTAGTTTTTCTCTAATGTCCATTTTCTGTCCCAGGATCCCACCCAGGACAGCACATGACATTTAGTCACTATGTCTGCTTAGGCTCCTCTTGGTTGTAACAGTTTCTCAGACTTCTCTTGTTTTTGATGATCTTGGTGTGTAACTGGTCAGGTATTTTGTAGAATTTCCCACAGTTGGGATTTGTCTGATGTTTTTCTCACGGGGTTATGGGTTTTCAGGAGGAAGATCACAGAGCTGACATGCTGTTCCCATCACATCACATCAAGGGTACATGTCATCAACATGCCTTATCACTGTTGATGTTAGCCTTGATCATCTGGCTGAGACAGGTTTGCTAGGTTTCTCCACTGTCAAGTTAGTCCCTGCTTCCCAATTTCCATACCACCCTTGAAGGAAGTCACTATGTGCAGCCCCACTTAAGGGCTAGGGGGTTGTGCTCTGCCTCCTTGAAGGAAGAGTATCTACACATATTATTTGGAATTGTTCCATACAGGAGATTTGCCTTTTCTCCCCACTTTATTTATTTACTCAGTCATTTACTTATATCAGTATGGACACATGGATATTTATTTTATACTTTAGGTTATAATTCAATACCACATTAGTTATTTGTTAGTCAAATTGCTCCAGGTTTGGCAACTGGAGCGCTTTCATTCGGCAACTTTGTTCCTTTGACATACTCCCATCATTTTGTTTCTGAGCACTTCATTACTTTCTGGCACCACAAGGTGCTTCAGGCTCGTCTTATCTATTATTCCCTGCCCCAGCCCTAGATTCAGCCGTCTCTGTGGATCCCTAATTCCTTTTACTGGAACTGGTGTAAGAAAATAACATGTGAACACTGAATGCATAAGCTAGATTTTAAAGGACTGTGGATAGTAAAGAGGAACAGAAATGATATTTGGAATAGAAAGCTTGGCATATGTAAATTTCCTGAGAATGGAAAAAACAAATTCTATGTGAAGAAAAGAATGCGACTAGGTCAAAGGGTTTACACTGGGGAGAAGAAATATTTCAGACTTTAGATCCAAAGGAATTGTGATCTTCTCCCACCCCAAGCCCTCTTCTTCTTCCCTCTTCTTTGTCTTGTGTAATACCTACACCTCCCACCCATGTGCTAATGCAAGAGACCTGGAGGCTATCCGTTACTCCACTCTTTCATGCCACCTTGATCCAGTCAATGAAAAATTGTTCTCCATTCTACCTCCAAGTAATTTCACAATCTGTCTCCTTCTCATTTCTACTATTGCCTTCCCTTTGTCCGAAGCCACATCTCCTGACCAGATAACTGAATGGTTGCCAAACTGGTCTCACATATTCCTGCTGTCCTATCTTCCCTGCAGCCCCCTTAGCACATCTGGTCATGTCACTCTTCATGCTCAAAGCCACTGGGATTCCCATCGCTTTCAAGGTAAGTCCTCACCAAGGCCAAAGAAGCTGGATGAGATCTGTGCATACCTGCCTCTCTAAACTTAACTCATTGTCCTCATACTCAGATTTGTGGCAGGATCTTTCATCAACTCTTCCAACAAGCCTAGCAGTGGGGTCTTAGATGGGTACTATGGCCTTTGTCTGCATGCTGTTACGTCTCCACCAACTTTGTCTGACTAACATCTTCTTGATTTTGCTTTGCTCGAACATCACTGCTTTGGGAAGCTTTGATGCTCCATAGACAAGGATCCTCCTTTACAGATTCTCACAGCATCCTGTTCTTCTCTGAGGGCCCATTTTCCAATTTATTTGGTCATCAGCTCATTCTTTTTTTCATTTATTCAGTAAATGTTTATTAAGCACACAGCTATAAACCTGGCAGGTATTATAGGTGCTAGAGATATAGCAGTGAATGAGACAGAGGAAAGCTTCTCTCCTCATGGAGTTTATAATCTGATGGGAAAGACAGAACAGTAAATATGTAAGCACAATCTATAGGATGTCTGGAGGTGAAAAACACCATGGAGAAAAAAAATAAAATAGAGGAGGTCAACAGGGTGTGCATGGAGTTGATAGAGGTTTAAGTTTAAATAGGATGATCAGAGAAAGCCTCAAAGAGAGGTGGCATATGAACAAAGACTTGAAGGTGAAGGAATCCATCCTGCAGATATGTCTGGGGTAGGAGTGTTCCACATAGATCTTTGAGATGAGACCATACCTAATGAGTGCCAGGAACAGCAAGAAAGCTAAGTTTGAGATACCATTTAACACAGAAGTTTAGATATAAAGCAGATAGATAGCTGCTGTTGAGTTCCTCTGACTCATGGTGACCCCATGTACTACAGAACAAAATGTTGCCCAGTCTTGCATCATCCTCATGATTGCTGGCTTGTTCAAATCTATTACTGTGGCTTGTTCCAGAACATCTCACTGAGGGTCTCCCTCGTGCTTGCTGGCCCTCTGCTTCACTAAACATGATGTCCTTCAGCTATTGATCCTTCCTGAAGATGTGTCCAAAGCAAGTGAGTCAGACAATATTACATTGTGACCCATAGGATTTTCAAAGTCTGATTTCCTGAAGTAGATCACCAGGCCTTTCTTCCTAGTCTGTCTGTCTGGAAGCTTTGCTGAAACCTGTCCACCATGGGTGACCCTGCTGGTATTTGAAATACTGGTGACATAGTTTCCAGCATCACAGCAACAAATAAGCCACCACAGTATAACAAATTGACAAATGGGTGGTGGTCAAAGCCATTAGACATTGTAAAAGGGAAGTGGAGAAGAGGAGCAATACTATTATCACACAGCAACACTTCCCAGAAGCCCATGTAAACATCTCCTCTCCCTGTGTCATCTGCTCTGCACACCTTTCCTCTGGCTCCCAAATCTCCTCAGCCTTTCCAGCTTCAAGGACTCCTGCCTTCTGCTCCTTACACACCTTGCAGGTCCTGAGCTTTACTGTGACCATCCTTTGTTTCCAAGCTACCTTGGGTGGGGTGGGGGGAGTCTCTCCATTTCTTATACTTTGTGTTGACTGCAAAGAACCCAAAGCTCAGAACTTTCTATCTCAGATGCACAATGAGTCTTTTTTTTTTAAATTATGTGATAAGTATATATATATATACATATATATATATATAAAACACAAAACATTTTCCATTTCCACACTATTTAAGTGTGCATTTTGGTGACATTAATTACATTCATCATGTTGTGCAACTATCACCATCAACCATTTCCAAATTTTTCCATCATCCTTAACAGAAGCTCAGTGCCCCTAAGTAATGACTGCCTCTTTTCTCCTCCCCCTAGTCCCTAGCAACGGCTAATAAATTTTGGTCTCTATACATTTGCCTAGTCTAGATATTTCATATGAGTGAGATCATACAATATTTGTCCCTTTTGTGACTGATTTATTTCACTCAGCATAAGGCTTTTGATGTTCATCCATGTCATAGTATGTATCAGGACTTCATTTCTCTTCATGGCTGAGTAATATTCCATTGCATGTATGTACCACATTTTGTTTATCCAGTCATCTGTTGAAGGACACTTGGGCTGTTTTCCCCTTTTAGGGATGGTGAACAGGGCTGCAATGAACACTGGTGTATAGGTGCATAATGTGTCTTTACATCTCAGGTGAGAACACTATTTCCTGGAAGTGAATCAAAGACTCTGGGAAAGGTATCACTATTTCAAACAACCCTCTTTTCATTCTGCCAACCCTTGGGAGTATTTACAAACTCCCAAAGTGAAGTTCTGGAGCTGAGTTAACTCACCTGCAAGGCTGAGTCCCTTCCACAAGACAATCACAATTGTCTTCAAGGCGTCTGCTTAAGTGTGGGATGGTGATGTTTTCCAACCTTAGGTTTGAGGGCAGAATTTTTGCATATTTGTAAGAAATGCCTCACATATTTGTCAAGGTATCACACATACACCTACTCATACCCATCCACTGAGGCATGCTTTTCTCTCTCTCTCTCTCACACACACACACACACACACACACACACACAAGGACTCATACATACGTTCTCACCACGCTCCCCTCCCCATAGCGAGTCACTCCTGCCAGAAGCACAGAGTAAGCAGTGCTATGCACCCATCTGGGCCTAACCTGCCTACACTGTTTGCCTAAAATACTCTGGAGTATATATACTGCATGGTACGGAACTAATTTTTGAAGCAAATGTGGGGGCTCTAGGGCACTCCGCCATTTCCTCTTGTCTCTAAAGCTGTTAAACTAAATTATAGGGCTGGGAGAATGAGAGGCCAGCTGTGCTTCAGCTGCAGGCCCCCGTTGTTGTGACAAAGTGAAAAGTGTGGGCACCAACAGATCGTTAACTGTGCAACTAAAAATAGACCGATGATTGGCTCACACGCACTGAGGAGAGGAGAGAATGTGGCCATGTCTGGTGCAAATGCATGTTCCAGCCCGGGATGGGGACTGACCCTTATCAGCTAGACGAGACCTGGCAGACGGACCCGATGACTTGCCTCATGCTCTTCATATTTTATTACATTGGGGCAAGTTTTATTTTTTCTAAACCTTTCTTAAAATTGACAGGAGTTTTTGTCTCTGTTTTGGTTTTGTTTTTAAAATTTCCCCACAATTTCCTGTTGCGCTGCCTGTTTGGCTGAGTTCAACTTCACTGTTGACTATAATTACCTTGAGGCCTCTGAGAGAAATCCATGTTGACGTTAAAGGTGACTTACACTCAAATGAACCCAGGGACGGCATATTCCACGTTGATTTGGAGTTGCCCCTGCATTTTGTCTAGATTAACAAATTCAGACGGCTCCGGGTTCGCATAGCATTAATAACTGTGGAGCAATCTCTGGAACTTGTAAACACTGCTCATAAATAGTCGCTAAAGTGTGAGGTTGAAGAAACATTACCTCAGTGGTTTGTGAGGAATTGGCCAGAATGGAACCAAATTGCACTTTGAAATAAGACCCTTCTCATCTGAAAAGAGTAGAGAAAAAACAGGATCAGGATACCAAAAAGTGGTACCATTCCATGATCATATAGCCATCCACAAGTGACCACAAATAGTGTATTTAATCCTGTGATGCCTCGGTTTCTCTCTAATGAGCTCTAAGATGGCAGTAAGAGTACAGACCACCAATGTTTCATTCACTCATATCTTTATTCCATGTCGGAAGAAGAGCTGAGCATCTTTTTTTTTATGTAGTCAAATCACACAAGTTTAGATATTTTGACCTTGAAGAATTCATAGATATCCTTCCAGTTTGGTGTCATTTTACAAATGGGGACTCCCAGGCCAAGGGAACTATATGAAGTTTGTCAGGTTCTCTAAGTGACCAAGTAGGGCCATGGTTTCTGTGGCTTTTGCCATCTGCTGTCAGCCTTGCTATCATGACTCTTTTTTGCCCATTGGCAATACGGAATCTTTTCGTGGCAGATAGGGACTGGCTCAGATGTGGCCGAGGGCCAGTTGGAGATGTTTACAGGTGAAGATACATATAATAGTGGCTAAAATTTAAAATTACCTAGAAGCAAGTGTTTCATAGAAGCAACTTTATTTTGTCCTGGGAACATTCTTTTTCTTTCCACACATTCTAAAATGTTGTTAAATAAAGAAAAGGGAGTAGGCTGAGAGGAGGTAAGCAAGTGCTCCTAATGACTAGGCAGAGGACCCTGTCTTGTTCTTAACTAACTGTAATGGTGATAGTAATAGTTACTGAGTGCTTCCTATGCATCAGGATTTTATGTAATGTGGCTTACTCCATAAAATCCAAAACCAAATCTGTTGCCGTCAAGTCGATTCCAACTCATAGCGACCCTATAGGACAGAGACGAACTGGCCCATAGGATATCCAAGGAGTGGCTGGTGAATTCGAACTGCCAACCTTTTGGTTAGCGGCTGAGTCTTAACCACTGGGCCATAAAGGCTCCAGCTTACTCCATAGTACCTCATTTAGTCCTCATAACAATTCTTTGAGGTATTATTATTATAACTATTTTATATTTGAGAAAACTAAGTTTTAAGGAGGTTAATGTCTTTGCCCAACACCATGCAAATGATGATGGGACCAAGATTTTAACCTAGAGAGTCTGCAAACCACAAAGCTCCGCTTTATCTTTGACTCAGTCATTAAGTGCCAGAATTTTCTAGGTATTATTTAGATGCACTGATTGCCTGGTGCAAATGATTGTTTGTTTGGAAACACTCACATGACTATCTAAAGTTTTTCACGTTCTTCTTCTTGCTTGTGTGAAAGAAACAATTCTTTAAAGTGGAAATGGTGAATGTGCTCTTCTGATAATAGAAAGATTAGAGGTTTGTATCCATCCAGAGGCACCTCAGAAGAAAGGCCTGATGATCTACTTCAGAAACATCAGCCATTGCAAACCCTTGGAGCACAGTTCTACACTGACACACAAGAGGTCAACTTGATGGCAACCGGCAGCTGGTAACACCAGGTTGGGAGGGGCTATGAAAGGCTCAGGATGGGGGGCCTTTGTGTGGTGCTCTGTTGAACATTTGGCGGACGGACAGGCACAAAGAGAGGGGTGTGTTACTTAGTCAAATACTCTGGCTGGAAACGATCTGCTTTGCTTAAGCTGGAATATCCTGAGTTGAAACAAATGTTTTGATAAATGTTTCACTGATTGTGTGATCATTTAATTAATAACCAATATTCAGGCATATTGCCTGATGGAATTCTAATTTTCAGTTCTGTCATTATGGGTAGATAGTCAAGGACACAATTGCAGTTCAACTCAAATGCACTCTCCCACGAAGCCTCCCCAGCGCTCTCTCCTGGAGGATAACAGTGCCCTCGGTGGCACCGTGACTTTGCTGGTGATGTTCTTAGACCCTTATCCTGCTCTGGTTTATAGTGGTTACTTGTGCACAGCAAGGGCAGCACAGACTTCACAGTCAGACAGACCGACTCATCACTTACCAGCAGTAGGAAGGTAACCTTGAGAGGGTTACCTTATCTCACTGAACTAACCTTCACAGGTAGTGGAAGTAAAAACGTTCCCTGGAGGGTTGTTAGGAGGAGTGGATATAAGGTATGTTAGGTAGCAGCATGCTGTCTGAAACAGCAGGCATCCCACAAGTGGTAGCCGTTATTAGAATTATTAATGACATACTTCAACATATTAAATACATGTGAAATGTTGCAAGCTTCTTGAAAATAGAGGCCATTTCTTTTACATCATGTTACCTTCATGTTCATTTGAGACCCTTGATAAATCTTCCTTAAATTAAAAAAAATTTGTATGTTTATTTATCTTATGTATTAGCTCTGGAGCCATATCTATATCTATATCTATATCTATATCTATTTATCCACCACCCATCTGTCAGTTTGTTGTACTGTAGTGGCTTGCATGTGCTGTGATGCTGGAAGCTATGTCACAGGTATTTCAAACACAGGAGGGTCATCCATGGTGGAGAGGTTATAGCTGAGCTTCTAGACTAAGCCTAAAACAGACCGCGAAGAAAAGCTTGGTGATCTACTTCCAAAAATTAGCCAATGAAAACCTTATGGATCACATTAGAATATTGTCCAATATAGTGCTGGAAGTTGAGTCCCTTAAGTTGGAAGGCACTCAAAATACACAGTGGCCCCAGCAACGGACTCAAGCACACCAATGACTGTGAAGATGGCAAAGCACCAGACAATGTTTTGTTCTGTTATACATGGAGTTGCCAAGAGTTGGAGTTGACTTGACAGTAACTAACTGCATATATATCTATATATATATTTGATACATTACTATGTGGAACTCAAATATCATCTGCTGTTTTTACCATCCCCTAATCCCCAACCGGTTAATGATCTAAGAATCAATATTACTAGAGTTTTATAGTTTGATGGAAGGTGGAGTAAGAGCTTTACCTAAATTAAGAGAGAACACCAGGTCTTCTAACTCCTGGTCCAGGATTTAATGCTGTGGCCAGTCCCTGTGTTCTATGTAGAATGTAGACATGTTTACAGTCACACCAATGTACCTCGACATAGGTCATTTATTACTTTTTCTCCAGTTACTTATTTGCTCCTGCATCACAATATCTGCTTGTCAAGGTGACCCAGAAGTTGGTCTCAGGTACCGACTGGGAGCAGAGGGAATAATCCTCATCGGTGAACGAGTGACCACAGGAGATGATGCTGTCAGCCCGGATGGAGAATTGGAGGCTAAAGGCCTGGGCCAGGAAGTTTCTCACACCTTCCCACTTCAGAGCACTTGAGCAAGCACTTAATTTTTGTTGCACCTTTTGTTCTGGGGAGGCCCTAGCTGTAGGGGAGATTCCATAGACAGAGGAGAAACAAACATTTATTTAAAGTGAAACAGCACCAGCTGCCATTTCTTTGTCAGTGGAATGGATTCTTTGGGGCCTTTCCCCTCCTGAGTCTGACACGCAGACAAAGATGACAGTCTGCCAGGGCTGCATCCACTGGCGAGGCGTCACTAGTAAGCCCTAGGAATGCGCTCCAACACCTCCACTTGCCATGGTGCTGGGCTTTGTTTTCATAAATGAGCAGGATCTTGGGTGGGCAAGGGATCTCACTGGGGGTCTCGTAGGACTCCCCAGCTCAAAGCCCTGGGATCTTCTAATTCTTATACTTGGTGCCCAGCACTAGAGCACATAAAAGTAAAGCTTTTAGACCAAAGTTGAAAGAAAATACCAGAAATGGCATTTGGATGCAATGAAATGTGGCACTCAACAGATGAGACAAGCAATACTGCAGTATGAGCCATAGATTTCACGAGCAAATTTCAGGGTTGCATGGGCCATCGCCGACAAAACAAAAAACTTAATTGCTCTTAATCTCTATTCATTCTGCATGTGCGAATCCGGTTCAACAGGAGATGCTGAGGGGAAGATCAAGAGAGAAATAGGCACGAGTCTTTGGACAGTGCCGGGTTTGATCTTCCTTCTTTGGAGACATGTTAAGAATAGGGATGGATCCGAGATGTTAGCTTCTCCTGGAGGAGCTGATGCTAGGTGACAGGGCTTTAAAGACTGGATTTCATGGCATTGTCTTAGTTACCCACAACTGCCTCCACAATCCTCTTTTGTGTAGGTAAAATACTGCTGTGGTTTTGGCTCAGAAGCTGAGCAAGATGATCATGGCCACATATGTGCTTTCACTTAACTTCCTTAAAAAAAAAACAATGAACTCTGCTTAAATTACAGTGAAATTAGTTGTGTGCCTAAGGGGTTACACGTTAGGAATGGCACAAGAGGCAAGAGAATGGCCCACTTAATCTGGTTATAAGTCCAGGAAACATACTCTTCCAGTAATCTACGATTGCCATACTCAATTCCCCTAAGAATGAAGGTTCTAATCAATTCTGTTGCCTTACTAATGTTACATATTATTTTTAAAAAATGCCAGAGACAACTAATTTGATGCAATCATCTAGATCTTGATTAAGATTTGTTTGATTAAACAAATAGAATGTTTTCTGGGTAATAAAAAAATAACAGCAGATGATCCTTGGGGAGCACTGAAATGGGAGTTGGGAGACGATGGTGCTCACCCTAACTTTAAGGCTTTGAGGTAATCATTTAATCTACTGAGTTTTAGTTTTTCTCATCTCCAAAATGGTGTCCATAGATGGTGCAAACGGTTAATGCACTTGGCTGCTAATCAAAAGGTTAGAGATTTAAGACCACCCAGAGGTGCCTTAGAAAAAAGGCCTGGCAATCTACTTCTGAAAAAGCAACCACTGAAAACCCTATGGAGCACAGTTCTACTCACATACATGCGGTTGCTGTGAGTCAGAATCAACTCAACAAGTTGGTTTTTTCATCTCTACAATGAAGAGCACAGAGTAGAATCAGAAGTATGCATACTCATATATACTCATATTTTATGATCCCATTTAAGAATATTTTGGGTAATGTATAACAATTGGACTTTAGTATAAGCCATGTCTTGGGTGTGGGTCTGATATATCATAATTGCACAGGCACCTCCTTAGGCAAACACTGCAGTAGAGGGCGCATAATCTACCAGAATCCTATTTCTTTCCAAATTTACAGAGAATTAGATAGAGGTTACTGTATTGGTGGAATGAGTGAGACACTTGAGGAATTCTCTTGCATCTCCATTTCTTCTTTTTCATACTGTGCCCTTCTGTGCCCTCTGCCTTTTCCAAACAAAACTCATTTATTCTCATAGCTACATTTATTTAACCACAGCTTCACTTTTAGATTTTTCACTCTTTTAATTCTTTCTGATCATTATAGCCAGATTGCCTTTCTCCTAGTAGATTTAAATCCATGGCTTTCTTTTTTCTTTTTTACCAAACTGGACCCCAATGTTTGGTCTCAAAGTAAATAAGAAGTTTGAATGTAGAATATTTCCCTTCTTTGAATAGAAAGTGATGAACAAAGAGAAGGAATACTCTGCTATACTAGTCTCTAAGCATTTCTGATCTGACTGGTGTTGGAGGGAAAACAGTTCATGACGATCTAATTTAGGGTTGGTTAGGCTTGGTTCCTTTTGCATGGGCTCTCCTATTCCGTTGGAAGCTTTAGTTAGCCTCTCCTTGTTTTGGTTAAGCACTGGGCAGACAACTTTACTGTTGGATACCCCACTGACCCCCAGCCCTGCACCCTCTGAGTCTCACCATCTGTAACAGATAGGACAACGAGGGATTCTGCCTTCTACATGCTATGTCACTTTGATCAGAGAAACTTTAAAGGGTGGTTTCTTCAAAAGACATTGAGAGCTGCTTGAAGTTGAGTGACCTCATAGCAAAGACTAAGCTGCTACTTCTCATCAGATTTCCTCTTCAAGGAGCATATGCAACTCTTCAAAACGTTCCTTTATTCAAACTGTCACACTGAACCAGAAGATCACCCTATTAAAAAGACAGAGCCTATCACAATTACCATTTCCTTTATAAAGTTAAAAATTATGTTCAAATTATTTCTCCACAAGAAGTTACATTTCCTTGTGTGACAGACTGTGACTTAAACCATTACATTGGTTCTTTATGAATTCAGGGCAGAAAGGAATTGGAAATCCCTTAAGACCCCATCAAGAGTAGCTTGATGCTTCCATATGGTTTCTTAGCTGGAGAACGACCTAGTTTTTGAAGAGTGATGGGAATATTTCAAAATATGCTGTGATATAGAACAAAGCTTAGCTTTGCTATAAATAATTAATTTAAAGAAATATGAGTTTAGGAATACCTAATATAAAATAAACAATATGGAAGCTTAGTCAAATATCTGAACTCTATGAGAAAAGATATTCTAAAATAAACAATGGGAGAAATCACGAAGGAAAAGACTGGTAGATTTGCTTGCAAATGAAAAAAAACATATATATAAATGAACTTCATTGATAAAATTGAAATGAACGAAAATAGGAAAATATTTGCAACAAACCTGATCATGAGAGTTTATTATCCTTAACATGTAAAGAATTCATGCAAATCAACAATAAGACTGCACATTCAATAAAACTATACCCATTGCCATCGAGTTGATTCCAACTCATAGTGACCCTATAGGACACAGTAGAACTACCCCATAGGGTTTCTAAGGTTGTAAATCTTTACAGAAGCATATTCCCACATCTTTCTCCCATGGGGCGGCTGGTGAGTTAGAACTGCTGATCTTTCAGTTAACAGCTGAGAGCTTTAACCACTGTACCACGAGGGCTTCTTCCAATAAGACTATACAGATAATAAAAAAGGAAAGTTAAATGTCTAATAAACATTAAACAGTATTCAACCATGTTAGTAAACAGAAAAGTGCAAAAATTTTAAAAAGTAAACCCACCTAATATCAAAGAATTAAAAACAAACAAACACTAATTACTGGCAATGATGTCGTAAGTCGGGCATTTTGATATATTGCTGGTAGAACTGTAAACTGATATGGCCTATTTGGAAAGTAATTCAGTACTATACCTCTGGAACTTTCCAAATGCTTAGGCCCTTTGACTCAATAATTCCACTTCTACAACTGTACCTTAAGGAAATAATTTAAACAGTTTTATACAATGGTTTTATGATAGCAGAAAATTAGAAATAATCAAGTGATCAAGTACATTATTGTGGACTGTAGGATATTCCTAGACTCAAACATGCCAATTACCATGAAGGACAGGGCAATGTTTTGTTCTGTTCTACATAAGGTCTCCATGAGTCAGACCTGACTTGACAGCAACAAACAAGAACATAAGATATACCATTCTGCAGCCTTTAAAATGATAGTCAGTGATAATTTTAATAAAGGAAATGCTCATGTTAATTGTAAAAATAATTCACAATTATATATTCCATATGCTCAGATATGTACAATTTTGTTTTCCCCTAAAAATTGCATAGAGATACACCAAAATATTAAGGCGATTATTTTTGGATTTTATTCTTTATACTTTTCAGTATTTCCACTATTTTAAAGTATTTAAAGTGCTATTTCTGGTAGCCAATCACAGTTCCTAATCTATTTTTGCATGTCAGTGCAGACCTTTATAGCTGAGTCTCAATTACTCCTTTTTTACCATGGAGGTTACCATTAGTGTATGGGTGTGTATGAAACTAGTCTATATATTATTAGTATACATGGCAGATATGAAATGTAATACTGTGTGTATGTAATATACTATATAGGAGCACTGGAGTAGAGCAAACTGTTAAGTACTTGTCTACTAACTGAAAGGTTGGTTGTTCGAAACCACCCAGAGGCACCTTGGAAGAAAGACCTGGCAATCTACTTCTGAAAAATCAGCCACTGAAAACCCTGTGGAGAACAGTTCTACCCTGACACATGGGGGATCTTCATGAGTTGGAGTCAACTCTATGGCAACTGGTTTGGTTTTTGCTTTTTATATACAGTACTGTGTAATATATACCCATTAATATATTAATTCTAACTCATGACAACTCCATGTGTGTAAGAGTAGAACTGTGCTCTATAGGGTTTTCAATGGCTGATTTTTTGGGAACTAGATCACCAGGCCTTTCTTCCAAGGCCCCTCGGGGTGGACTCAAACCTCTAACCTTTCGGTCAGCAGCTGAGCGCATTAACTTTTTGCACCACCCAAGGATATGTTAATGCGCTAATAATTGTTAATTTATACTATATTTTTATATTAATGATTATTGTTAATTACTAGTTAATAATTATATACGAGAGGAGCTCTGGTAGTGCACTGGTTAAGTGCTCGGCTGCTAACCAAAAGGTTGGCGGTTTGAACCCATCAGCCTCCCTGAGGGAGAAAGATGTGGAAGTCTGCTTCCTTAAAGATTATGACCTTGGAAACACTACGGGGCAGTTCTCCTCTATCCTATAGGGTTACTACGAGTTGGAATTGACTTGACGGCACTGGTTGAATTATATACAATATATGTTATACATATTTTTTTGTTTTTATTAGGTGCCATTGAGTTGGTTCTGACTCATAGTGACCCCATGTACAGCAGATTGAAACACTTCCAAGTCCTGAGCCATCCACACAATCAGTATTATGTTAGAGTCCATTGTTCAGCTACTGTGTCAATCCATCTCATTGTAGATCTTCCTCTTTTTCACTGACCTACTTTGCCAAGCATGGTGTCCTTCTCCAGGGACTGGTCTCTCCTGATAACATGTGCAAAGTCCAAAGTTATTATATTTACTTTATGTAACATAAATTTCTTCCTACAAAAATGACCAATTAAATTTGATCTTAATTTTGAGTTGTTCCAATGCATCCTACATTGTTCTTCATTTTATAGTAACATGTTGCAAGTATAATTTCCTTAAAACTGATGTCAAATCCCAAGATTTCCTGGACTCAGTTTCAGGCTGTCTTACTGGAAGCAGTGCTGCAGCATGTCTCTACACAACGGTACCTTCGGACAGTGCCTCAGTGTCCTTTGTAATGGAATATGACTTCCGTAAGGTGCTGAGAGTGGCTGTGAGAATAGGTATTGTCACCCCTGACTTTGGTGCTCAGATTAGCTAAATATGTTGCCTTTGAAAAAAAGAGTTAAATTGATCTCCAAGAAAGGACAAACACATGGGGGAATCAAAGGGCTCTTTCAGATTAGTAAACTTAATATCAAAGAATTTAAAAGTCTAACCCAGCCTTACAGGTGGCCTTTGCTTTGATCATTAATTAAAATGTGACTTCTATCCACAGTGTCACTGACGGAGGACCTGACAAAACAAAGTACGTCAGGTACCTGACAATTTCTTATAATGCCCTGAAAGACAGGTGTTCATTCCTGCAAGTGCTTTGAAGCTAAAAATAAAATAAAACAAAATTTAAATTAAAGGATATTCCCAAGCACATAGTAATCATCTTAATACGTACACTTCAGGGTCTTTTTTCTTCCCTGATGGTGGTGGTGGTGGTT
>NW_004444146.1:910200-946675 GCF_000243295.1 Trichechus manatus latirostris | reverse complement strand
AGTGTTAAAGACGGACACAAATCCTGGCTGGAAAGGAATGCAGAAAATGGGGTAAAGTAAAGCCTTGTAAGTCATTTGAGATCAATCGTCAGAGAATGTGTCTCAACGGTGTCATTATCAGATTAATATTTGAGGTCCAATTTAAGCTGGAATTATTTGGATAACAAAAATCAAAAGAAAATTTTTTACAAACAATTTTGCCTTGCAGCAAAAGAAATGTATCAGGGATGGGATTTGGTGATTTTTCACAGCACCTCTCAAATTCCTATAAGCCTGGGTTGCTTCATAAAGAGTCCTGGAGGTCCATACCTTCACAACCCTGGTTTATTTCATCTTGAGTCAAAATTGGAAAAAAAAACCAAAATTCTGATTTCATATTATTTCAGGTGAACTATAGACCTCCTGGCAAAATAATCTAAAGAGTATTTTGATTTGTTTGATAGGCCAGTCTAATTTGGAAATAAGAAGAGATGGCTTCTTGAGAAAAAAAGCAAACTTTTGGTTAAATGACTGTTTTTTTCTATTTCCTAATCAGTATTTACTGGAGCCATGGTGCTCAGCTGTGAGTTTGTTAAAAATGGTTCCGATCTTCTAAGGAGCTTACAAAGTAGCTGTGAACTAAGAACAATTAGCAAAAAAAAATTCGATGAAATACATAGACTAGGAAATTGTTTGTTGTTGTTGTTAGCTGCCATTGAGTAGCCCTGACTCATGATGACCCCATGCACAACAGTCCTGTGCCATCCCCAAGATTAGTTGGAGATTGGACACTTGTGATCCATTGGGTTTTCATTGACTGATTTTTGGAAGTGGATCGCCAGACCTTTCCTCCTAGCCCGTCTTAGTCTTGAACCTCTGCTGAAACCTGTTCATGATCATAGCGACACACAAGCCTCCTCTGACAGACAAGTGGTGGCTGCACGTGAGGTACATTGGCTGGAATCCAACCCTGGTCTCCCACATGGAAGGCAAGAATTCTACTACTGAACCGTCATCAATGCTTCAGAAAATTGTATACAAAGGGTTAAAAACAAAAGTTGAGGCACATTCATTGTGCATATGAAATAAGGGGTGAAGTACCATGAAACTGTTGGGAGGAGGATACAGGTAGGAGCATGTGCCTTTAATGAAGACAGAAGTGCTGACGATGCAGGATTCTAAGAGTCTACAAAGAGGGGAAGAGTGTCAATACACTTGAGTAGTGGAGATGTTGAAAATGGAAGGTTCTCTGTGCTGAGGTATGTTGTTATCAGTGGATTCACTAAGGACAAAGCCATGGGAAGAAGAAGCTGTGGATGGGAGCCTGAGGTAGCTGGGGATTGCTGGGAAGATTTAAGCAAGGGACAAAGGGCTTAAATAAAAAGAGCTAACATGGGTCTTGAAGTAAGGATTAATATGGTTCACAGTTTTGGTGAGAAAAATTACCTTGGTCATAGCATAGGGCACTTAGGAGAAAAACTTCAGTACAGAGTAGAAGGTCAGAGATAAGACAATGGGTTATGTTCAGACTTTCACTAGGCCATTGAATTACGTTGTGCGTGAATATTGCAAGGAAAAATGTTCCTAATATGTTTATACAATATTCTCATTTTTATAAAAAGAAAATAATATATTTGTAAAGAAAAGAGAAGCCATCACAAGAAAGGATACTGACAAAGAAAGATGTTCAAAATATGTTGACATAATATTTCCATTTTTACTTTTTAAAAAAATTGCATTTGCAAAGGAAAAGCCAAGGTGAGGATGGTAAGCCAGTAGGTCATGGCTCTTTATTCTTCCAGAATTGAAGTTCTTCTTTCACTCCCTGTTGCTGTTGTCTTTTGTTTGTTTATAGAAGTTGGCTCTTTTGAATAAGTTGTTTTAGAGTTAAAGCAATTAGATTTCCCATTTATGTGGAGATTTTTTAAAGCTGTTCTGTCTGTCCCACTCTCTCCCCCCACTGCATCACCACATAACCTTTAATTCTGCTTTCTCTCAATGCCTTGGTTACAGGGCTTTGAACCAGTTCATTCTGGTTTGAACATCTGCTGAGAATTTGCATTCCCCCCCCAAATATACTGAATCAGAATCTACATTTTAACAAGATCCCAAGGTGATTCTTATTTATAATAAATTTTGAGAACCACTGCTCTACTAATGGCTCTTAGAACTGGTCCCTAACCAGCAGCTTAGCATCACCTGGGAACTTGTTAGAAATGCAAATTGTCAGCATCGGTTCTAACTGGAATGAACTGGCTTGAAACCCTGCTTGGTTACATCAGGGGGATTTGGTTTGGTGAAAAACAAAACAAAACAATAAAACAACCAGTTGCCATCAGTGAATTCTGACTCATGGCAATTCCACGTGTGTCAGAGTAGAATTATACTGTATAGGGTTTTCAACTGCTGATTTTTTTAAAGTACATCACCAGACCTTTCTTCCTAGGTGCCTCTGGGTGGACTTGAACTTTCAAGCTTTCAGTTAGCAGCCGAGTGTGCTAACTGTTTGTATCACCCAGGGACTCCAGTTTGATAAAAGCCTTGCATATTCCCTACAACATGAAGAACACTGTCTCAGCCTCCAAGCCCTCCTACTCTGACTTGGGCTACTGTGTTGCCACCTTAACTCCCAAGGTCCATAGTATTAACAGTTTTAAATCAAAATTTATTTTGGCAGCCATTGGTCTTGTCAACATTATTCTATCTAGTGCCTGAATGTGTGGAGAAATCATTCCTGGGGTCCATGACTAAAGAATAAACATCCATAGTTGCTCATCTAACTCTCAGTGTGAAGCTTTTAGTGAGCGTTTTTCTAACATCTTTTTCTCTGGTAAATATTGAGTCCAACTGATCAATGAGCCAGCAACTGACTTCTTCAAAGAAATGCAGAATGCCCTAGAGACTTTCTGCTGATGGATAAAGCCGGGACTTCATGCATTGTCACAGCTTGATTTTTCATCAGAAACTCAGTGGAATCTTCTGTCTGTGCTCTCCTGTTGGTCTTTAGAAATTAAAACAATCATTCTGGGTAATGACATTGGTTATGGTGATGATAATAATAACAGTTGATTTTTCTTTAATGTATTCTGCAAGTCAGTAACTGTATTAGGAACTGTATAATATTTATCTGTTTTTCCAGCAATCCTACGAAACAGGTATTTTATGACTATTTTACTAATGCAGAAAGAAAGCCTCAGAATTTGAGTAAGTTCATCCTAGACAGTGGCAAATGTAAGATTCCTTTTTCTCTATTTTCAGCCTTTTAGAGTTGTTCACACAACTTATGAAATGTGTTTGCATTATTCTTTCAATATTCTTAAGAGGTACAAAGTCCTTGGAACATAGTGAACCTTCAATACCTATTATTTTTGGAGTGGATAAATGAAGTTTCAGGAATTTTCACCATGATTTTACATGGTGAAGTCCAAAGAGTTGTCTTGCCCAATTCTTTGGTATGCTCTCTGGAATTACATTTGGGGAACTTCTATCTCTCTGAGATTGAGACCATTGGAAGAGAGGTGGGCAGGATGAAGTGAGCCAGTCACTTTCTATTCTTCAGCATGTGTTGACCTTTTCTGCTAAATATTGAGTCAATTTGAGCACTATTTTGGTCAATATACTGGGATGATAGAGAAGATGTTACAACTGAGACAAGATAGTTGGTCAAACTGCCCAGAAGAAAATTTTCAGATTCACTTTCTCTCATTTCTATGCTTCCTGTAGTTCAAGTGTGATTATAAAAAATATACCGAAGTGAAGTTCAATAAGGTGCTGGCTGTTATTGTTGTTTTTGGGTGCCGCCGTTGAGTCAATTCTGACTCATAGCAACCTCATGTGACAGAGTAGAACTGCCCCATAGGGTTTTCTAAGCTGTAATCTTTATGGGAGCAGGTTGCCAGGTCTTTTTCCTGCAGAGCCACTGGGTGGGTTTGAACTGTTGAACTTTAGGGTAGCAGCTGAGTACTTAATTGTAAGGTAACCCATTGCTATTGAGTCAATTCCGATTCACAGCGACCCTATACAACAGAGTAGAACTGCCCCATAGGGTTTCCAAGGCTGAAATCTTTATGGAAGCAGACTGTCACATCTTTCTCCCTTGGAGTGGCTGGTGGGTTTGAACCACTGACCTTTGGGTTATCAGCCAAGTGCTTTAACCCCTGAGCCACCAGGGCTCCTCTAATCATATCCTAGTGGTATAAAATTAGTTGGAAAAGAATCGTCAATGAAATGTCAGAACTGACTCAAAAAGTACCACTGAGTCCATGGAATGGTTCAATTGGGGAAAAAAACAAAAATCAACCCAAGGGTGATGGTTTCAGGACTCCACCTTGTGGCAACAAAGCCACAAGTTTAGAATTATGAAATATTGATGAAATATGAGCAATTGAAGCTTTAGAATTCAACATTCTCATTGTACAGGTGGAAGAACTGAGTGCTAGAGAAGTGAGCAAAGCTTCAGAACCACATTAATCTGTAAGGCCTTTTACTTCATTGTGCACTACTATTCCTCTCCCCCACCACTTGTCTGTCAGTTTGTCATACTGTGGGGGCTTGAATGTTGCTGTGATACTGGAAGTTATGCCATAGGTATTTCAAATACTAGCATAGTCACCCATGGTAGACAGGTTTCAGTGGAGTTTCCAGACTAAGACAGACTAGGAAGAAGGACTTGGCCGTTTACTTCTAAAAAAGATTGGCCAGTGAAAACCTTATGGACAGCAGCAGAACATTGTCCAATGTAGTGCTGGAAGATGATCTCCTCAGGTTAGACGGCACTCAAAATATGACTGGGGAAGAGCTGCCTCCTCAAAGTAGAGTCGACCTTAGTGATGTGGATGGATTAAAGCTCTTGGGACCTTCATTTGCTGATGTGGCATGACTCAAAATGAGAAGAAACAGCTACAAACATCCATTAACAAACAGAATGTGGAACATATGAAGTATGAATCTAGGAAAATTGGAAATCATCAAAAATGAAATGGAATGTGTAAAGATCCATAGCCTAAGCTTTGGTTAGCTGAAATGGACTAGTTTTGACCATTTTGAATTGGACATTCATATGGTCTACTGTGCTGGCAATGACAAATTAAGAGGAATGGCATTGCATTCATTCTTAAAAAGAACATTTCAAGATTTATCCTGAAGTACAGTGCTGTCAATGACTGGGTAATATCCATAAGCCAATAAGGAAGACCAGTTAATATGATTATTATTCATATTTACACTCCAGCCACCAATGGCAAAGAGGAAGATATTGAAGATTTTTATCAACTTCTACAGTCTGAAATTGATCAAACATGCAATTAAAATGCATTGATAATTACTGGTGATTGGATTGTGAAAGTTGGAAACCAAGAAGAAGGATTAGTAGTAGGAAAATACAACCTTGGTGATAGAAATGACACCAGAGATCTCATGATAGAATTTTGCAAGACCAATGACCTATTATTCATTGCAAATACCTTTTTTTCAACAACATAAACAGCAACTATACACAAAGACCTCACCAGATGAAGTACACAGGAATCAAATTACATCTGTGGAAAGAGATGATGGAGAAGCTCAATATCATTGTTAGAACAAGGCCAGGGGCTGACTGTGAAATAGACCATCAATTGCTACTATGCAAGATCAAGTTGAAGCTGAAGAAAATTAGAACAAGTCCATGGAAGCCAAAGTACAACCTTGAGTATATCCCACCTGAATTTAGGAACCACCTCAAGAATAGCTTTGACGTATTAAACACTAATGACTGAAGACCAGATGAGTTGTGGGATGACTTCAAGGACATCATACATGAAGAAAGCAAAAGGTTATTAAAAAGACAGGAAAGAAAGAAAAAAACAAAATGGAAGTCAGAGGAGACTCTTAAACTTATTCTTGAACCTATAGTAGCTAACGTGAATGGAAGAAATGATTAAGTAAAAGAACTGAACAGGAGAGTTGAAAGGGCAGCTGGAGAAGAAAATGTAAATTATTATAATGAAATGTGCAAAGACCTGAAGTTAGAAAACTAAAAGGGAAGAACATACTTGACATTTCTCAAGCTGAAAGAACTGAAGGAAAAATTCAAGCCTTTAGCTGCAATATAGAAGGATTCTATGAACAAAATGTTTAATGACACAGGAAGCATCAAAAGATGACGGAAGGAATACACAGAGTCACTATACCCAAAAGATATGGTCGATGTTCAACCATTTCAGGAGGTAACATATGATCAAGAACCATAGGTATTGAAGGAAGAAGTCCAAGCTGCACTGAAGACACTGGCAAAAAAGAAGGCTCCAGGAATTGACAGAATACCAGTTGAGATGTTTCCACAAACAGATGCAACGCTGGAGATCTCACTTGTTTATGCCAAGAAGTTTGGAAGATACCTACATGGCCAACCTACTGGAAGAGATCCATATTTGTGTGCATTCCAAACAAAAGTGATCCAATAGAATGGAAATTATTGAACAATATCATTAATATCACACACAAGTACAATTTTGCTGAAGATAATTCAAAAACGGTTGTAGCAGTCCACAGACAGGGAACTGTTAGAAATTCAAGCAGGATTCAGAAGAGGACGTGGAATGAGGGATATCATTGCTGATGCCAGATGGCTCTTGTCTGAAAGCAGAGTCTACCAGAAAGATGTTTACCTGCGTTTTATTGACTATGCAAATGCATTCAACTCTGTGGACTATAACAAATTATGGATAACATTATAAAGAATGGGAATTCCAGAACACTTAATTGTGCTCGTGAGGAACCTGGACATAGACCAGGAAAGAACGAGGGGATGCTGCCTAGTTTAAAATCAGGAAAAGTATGCATCAGGGTTGTATCCTTTCACTATACTTATTCAATCTGTATGCTGAGCAAATAATCCGAGAAGCTGGACTATATGAAGAATAATGGGGCATCAGGATTGGAGGAAGATTCATGAACATCTTGCATTATGCAGATGACACAACCTTGCTTGCTGAAAGTGAAGAGGATTTGAAGTACTTACTGATGAAGATCAAAGACTACGGCCTTCACTATGGATTGCACCTCAACATAAAGAAAATAAAAATCCTCACGACTGGACTAATAAGCAACATCCTGATAAATGGAGAAAAGACTGAAGTTGTCAAGGATTTCATTTTACTGGGATCCACAATCAACACCCATGGAAGAAGCAGTCAAGAAATCAAAAGAAGTGTTGCACTGGGCAAAACTGCTGCAAAAGACCTCTTTAAAGTGTTAAAAAGCAAAAATGTCACTTTGAGGACTAAGGTGAGCCCGACCAATTTTCAATTGCCTCATATAGACGCAAAACTGGACAATGAATAAGGAAGACTGAAGAATTGATGCATTTGAATTATGGTGTTGACGAAGAATATTGAATATACCATGGACTGCCAGAAGAATGAACAAATCTTTCTTGGAAGAAATACAACCAGAATGCTCTTTAGAAGCAAGAATGTACGTGTTACCAGGAGGGACCAGTCCCTGGAGGACATCAGGCTTGGTAAAGTAGAGGGTCAGTCAAATAGAGGAAGACTCTCAAAGAGATAGATTGATACATTCACTTCAACAATGGTCTCAAGCATAGCAGTGATTGTGAGAATGGTGCAGCACTGGGCAGTGTTTTGTTCTGTTGTACATAGGGTCACTATGAGCTGGAACTGACTAGAGGGTACCCAATATCAATTCTCCTCCCCTGGCCTCCCCTCCCTTCCCTTTCCCCCTCCTTCCCTCTCTGTCTTCTCTCCTTTCCTCTCCTCTCCTCTCCTCTTCTCTCTTGTCCTCTCCTCCCCTCTCTTGTCCTCTCCTCCCCTCTCCTCCTCTCTGCTCCCTCCTCCCTTCCCCTGCCTTCCCTTCCCCTCCCCTTCCCCCTTCCTCTCCCATCACCTTCCCTCTGTCTTCTCTCCTATCCTCATCTCTACTTCTTTTCTCTCCCCTCCTCTTCCCTCTCCTCCACTCCCCTCTCCTCTTTTTCACTCTCTCCTCCCTTCGATTGCCTTTCCTTCTCCTCCCCTTCCCCCTTCCTTCCCATCCCCTTTCCTCTCTTTCCCTTTCTGTCTTCTCTTCTCTCCTCTTCCCTCTCCTCTTCTCCTCCCCTTCCCTTCTCCCTTCTTCCCCGTCTTCCCTTCTCTTTTCTTCTCTTCTCTTATCCCTTCCCCTCCCCTCCTGCACTCCCTTCCCCTCTCCTTCCCTCTTTCCCTCCTTTCCCTCTTCTCTCCTCCCCTTCTCCCCTTCCCTCCCCTTTGCCCTACTTTCCTCTCTGTCTCTTCTCCTCTCCTTTTCTCCCCTCTCTTTCCCACCTATCTCCTTCCTTTCCCTCCTCTCTCCATTGTTTTGTTTCCTGATGAAGAGGCAACTCAACCTGATGGGATACTTTGACATGGCAGATCCAGTCTCTCAGCTCAGGGTGCCCCTAACAGCCTGATGTGGAATTTGAGGGCCTCAGATCCCTCTAGTAGCGGGATGCAATGCCATTCTCACAAGCATAGAGAGTCCAGTGTTTTTATTGGCTGGAGAGGTGGCAATGATAACACATACTGAATTTTTAAACTGTTTGAATGGCCTTTTTTCCTTACAGTTGATGAACTCTAGGCAGGTATATAGTTTATGCACATGGAAGTATTTTACATTACTGCTGCCTGAGCTCTTATTGAATACAGGAAAATATTATAATTCTTAGTTGTGTAACTGTTTTCTCCAGGTATTATAAACTTTCTACACATAGGCAGAAATGGTTGGCTTGTTTGTCTTCCTTGTAGATGGGCCACCTGAGGGTTTAACAAGTGAAAACCTCTTGGAGTTTCTAACTACGGGGAAGCATGCACATTTGTTCAAGGTAAGCTAAGGTTGCCATAATTTGCTGATTTACAGGGTGATTAAATGAAAAAAAATGAATAGAAACAATTGCAAACAGCTTGGGAAAATGCTCTTTATCCTTTCTACAATATTTCTGATTTTTATTAACATCTGAAATTTTCAGTAAAGATCATATGTTTTCACAAACAGCTTAAATTAAACACATTTTTAAAACTTTCACTCTTCAGTATCGACTATGTAAATTTTACTCATTGTGGTAACAGTGAGAAAGCAACCTGGTTATGATCAAGCTGTCAGCATTTCATTCATTTAAACACAGAATTTATTTAAACTCACTCCTGGTCACTCACTCTCACTCCTGGTGGGTTGGTTTTCTCTCTACACTAAGAAATCTCCAGCACAGTGCCGATTTTTGGGTTATGAACGATAATAGTCTATGCAGACTGTTTTTCATTTTCATATTTAGATTTCTTTTGTTTAATGGTTTTATTAGTTTGAACGCCTCTAGATCTATTATCAGTACACAATCCTAAAATCTGTTTCATTGTAGGAAGAAAAATATCCAATGATATATTTATCTTTTGAAAGCCTCCCAAATTCATATGAGATTTTTAAAAGTTTGAATATAGTTAAAACAGAACAGAACAAAAACATGTTATTGTTGTTAGGTGTTGTGGAGTCGATTCCAACTCATAGCGACCCTATGTACAACAGAACGAAGCACTGCCCAGCCTGCGCCATCCTTGCGATCATTATGTTTGAGTCCACTGTTGCAGCCACCGTATCAGTTCATCTAGTTGAAGGTCTTCCTCTTTTTCACTGATCGTCTATTTTACTAAGCATGATGTCCTTCTCCAGGAACTGGTCCCTCCTGATAACATGCCTAAAGTATGTAAGACGAAGTCTCGCCATCCTTGCTTCTAAGGAGCATTCTGGCTGTACTTCTACCAAGACAGATTTGTTCGTTCTTTTGGCACTTCACAGTATATTCAATATTCTTCGTCAACACCATGATTCAAATGCATCAGTTCTTCTTTGGGCTTCCTTATTCTTCGCATGCATATGATGTAGTTGAAAATACCATGGCTTGGGTCAGGCACACCTGAGACCTCAAAATGATATCCTTGCTTTTCAACTCTTTAAAGAGGTCTTTTGCAACAGATTTGCCCAATGCAATACATCCTCTGATTTCTTGACTGCTACTTCCTTAGGTATTGATTGTGGATCCAAGTAAAACGAAATCCTTGACAACTTCAATCTTTTCTCCATATATCATGATGTTGCTTAGTGGTCGAGTTGTGAGGATTTTTGTTTTATGTTGAGGTGCAATCCATAGTGAAGGCTGTAGTCTTTGATCTTCATCAGTGAGTGCTTCAAATCCTCTTCACTTTCAGCAAGCAAGGTTGTGTCATCTGCATAATGCAGGCAGTTAATGAATCTTCCCCCAATCCTGATGCTGAGTTCTTCTTCATATAGTTCCTTCAATAGCCTTTTAAAATGTACACACCTCCAAATAACTAGCTGATTGACCTTGTTCCTTTGATAGTGAATTGCTTTGTTTTGGGTAGGTGATCTTAAAGAAAAAGGTTGATAGGGCTACAATGTAAGTTTGCTCTGAACTGAGCCATTGACTCTTGCAGGAATTTTGTTTGAAAACATAAGTACTTTTTAAAGGACAAAAGCATAGCTCCTCATTGATTATCTGTCTCTATAGCACGTTATAAACTGGAAGTACATACACTTGTTACTCATTCATTGATTTCACAGGTCTGTGAGATACCTGCTGTTTGTCAGAACTCATGCTACGTTGGGGAAATACAAACATGATTAAAACATTGCCTCCACTCTTGAATAAAAGACTGAACAATGTAACGATCTCTATAATCAATCAGCCCCGACTTACTGAGCACCGTCTGTGGTACACACCTACTGTGGCCTGGGGATACAGCCATGACTGAGCCAGGTGTGGCCTCTACTCCAACGAAACCAAGTGCAGAGAGGGCCACCATTAAACGCACCGACAGGTGTGCTGGGGACCAGGCCAGCCAAGAATGTGGTTTGGATTATAGAGAAATTTACCTTTTCTATAGGTTAACATGCTCAGCTGCTAACTGAAAGGCTGCAGGTTTGAGTCTACCTAGAGGTGCCTTGGAAAGAAATACCTGATGATCTATCTACTTACAAAAAATCATGGAAAACCCTATGGAGCACACGGCAACTGGTACTGGTACCTTGTCTGGGGAGTCTTCTCCTAAGGAAGAATTGTTTAAGCTCATTTCTGAAGTAAGGGTTATAGTCAGGTGAAGAAGGCCGAGGGAGAGAATATTTCAGGCAGAGGGAACAACTTGTGCCAGTGATCTGAGGTGGGAAAGAGAGGGTCAGTCCGGGAAACAAGAGAAGTCCAGCATGCCTGGGGAAGTGACAGTAATAGAGGGAGTGTTGCCAGGTGACTCAGCTGCCAATTCGAAGTCCTGTAGAAGCCAAGGACAGCCTGAGTACTATTGGAGGACACTTGGTCTGGCAAACGAGCATCACCATTGTTGTTAACAACATGTACTACCTAGGCAAACACATCAACAGACCCAAAGCATAAACACTCAGGGTATCTCAGTCTAAACTCATTACCCCAAGGGATTTGGCATTTATACCTCAAAACTTTTGAATTAATTTTACAACCATGTACTGAAATAAAACCAGTGGTAATGAAATACCAGCCTTCAACTTCTGTCTGCCTCTGCGTTCCAGTGTTTTCAGAGTTTTTAAGGTAATCTAAATTTCTCTCATAGTTTGGCCTCTCTTTGGATCTTTTAGCGAACCAGGTGTTTTGAGATTGCTCAAGCTTTATAGACAGGGGTTGGAAAGAATCCAGGTATGACGCACATCTCTTTTCAAGAGGCGCAAAAAAGTGGTAAACACAGTGGCTATCAGTGTGCAAGAGTGGATTTGTGAAATACAGTCAGTGCAGTGGGTCATTTGGGAAGTCTTCTCCATGGTTGAGCAATAAGGTCCACACCAGAGCTGAGTTTGGAATTATTTGCATTGGGCTAGTTGTTTGAAATAAAGGTTTGGGTTTATTTACAGAGGAAGATAACAATTTTGGCAAGAACCAGTGTGGCTTAAGCTTCTTCAGATGAAAACAGCACACCCAGACCTCGACATCAACTGTAGATACCATCTTATTTTACTCTCCTCCCATCCGCAAAGAAAAAATAAATAAAGCACATTCTCTGGATCTTTCGGATTACACGCTAGGTATAATTAATATGTCTGTTGGATTTCCTGTGTGGGTGGACTGTATAACAGTTCAGAAAAAATGTTTCTTTCAACACTTTGAGCATCATCAGTCATTTGATTTGAGTCTTCCTCACGTCATCAGCCTTTGGTCCACTGACTTGTTTTTTCAGCTATTGTCAAACTGTTTAAAGCATTGCTGAGCTTGTTTGGGGGTAACATTGTCTAGAGGATTCCTCCTTAACTTAACTTCACAGATGCTTGAAATAAGTAATGTTTAAATGTTTATGGTATGTAATGCTCTGCCCTTAAACCCGGAACTCTTCGAAGCAGATACTAATGCCATGCTCTCTTGTAAAATATGTGCTTGCATTTAAGTTTTCTGTATTTCAAACCTAAGAAACTTTCACACCTAAGTTGCAATTTGATGGTACATTTGTTATATTTATTTCTGCTTTGTATTTGGCTGGTTAGAAGGCTGGGAGTCTGGGCTACAACAAAGTGCAGTTGTCATAAATTGGAAAAATGTGTGACGATAAACCATTGCATAGGGTCAAGATACTGTTCACTGGACAGGTAAAACAAATAACCTGAAGGGTGAATGGAAAGAGCAGGTGCTTTGGAATCAAATCCACTAGGCTCTGAACTCTGATTGTACCATTTATTAGCTGTTTGCCCTTAAACAAATCATTTAACTGTGCTAAGCCTCACTTTATTCAACTATAAAATGGATATAGTACCTCTATAAAGGTTGTTGTAAGGATTAGAGATAATGCACATAAATGATTTACATGATGCCTGGCTGCTCAGTGCTAGACACTTAGTAAATGGCAGTTACGGTTCAACTTAGTAATGATGATAATATACATGGAAGCATACCCAGACACCTTCATCATCAGATGTTTTCACCTTCAGAGAGTGGATTTATATAAAGATGGTAGCAAAGTAGGGCCCTGAGGCCAGGCTTGACTACATATTAAGTAAGAATTGGAGGTGGCTAGCCACTTGAAATAAAAGTAAGCAATACCTGGGACCACTAGATTGAACTTACCAGAGGATAAATTTAGCTAAGGGCACGGACGATCTTTCTAAAGAATAGAACCATCCTGGCTCGAATGTGTCCATACAGAAGCTGAATGCCTATTGGTTAGGCTGGTGTCACGATTTTCCCTTTGGGTGGGAATATGGATGAATGATTTTAAATGGTTTTTCTGACTCTGAGACGCTGTGATTCAATGACAGGGGTGGAGATGTTGTACTGTGGCATGGAAGGCTGGAAAGAGAGCTAATTGCATCATGGGAAGACCTTGAAGTCCAGCGTCAGATAGAATACTCCCAAGGACATATATTTTCTTCTGGAGCACTCAGTTCTGGTGGATATGGAAGAAAGAAAGTAGCAGCTGAGGGTCATTTATTTTGCAGTTTAGTTTCAGATTCCATAGGGTTGGGAGTTGTCTTATATTGGGTTCTCTAGAGAAGCAAAACCAGTAAAGCATGTAAATACATATATAGAGAGATTTATATCAAGGAAACGGTCCATGCGGTTGTAGAGGGTGGAAAGCCCCAAGTCTGTGGGTCAGGCTGGAGGTTTCTCCTGACTCAAGTAGTTGTAGGGGCTGGCGAACCCAAGATCGGCAGGTCAGACAGCAGGCCTCTGGTTCACAGGCTGCAGAGGCTGATAAATCCCAAGACTGGCAGGCAAGATGGCAAGTAAGCTGCTAGCTTAAGTCCCAAGAACCAGAGGTCAGATGAACAGGGGCCAGCTGCAGGATTCGGAACAAACGAAAGCTCTCGAGTTTTGCTAGAAAGTCCACCTATTTTGGATGCAGGCCACACCCCCAAGGAAACTTCCTTTCGTCTGATTGGCAGCTCATACAAGATCTCATCATGGGGTGATTGCATTATATCAGATCTCATTATGGAGGGGATTACATCATTACATAGCTGCCAAAATACATCATATTTGCTAAACCTCTGAGAATCGTGGCACAGCCAAGTTGACATATAACCTTAACCATCACAGAAGGGCCCACAAAAGTCATCAAATTCAACCTTTCAACCCATTCCAGAATCTCCTGATGCCATTGTGAAACGTAGTCACTGAGGTCGTTTGATACCTTCCAGGCTTAGTATATTCACTTCTTTGCAATACTAGCCAGAAGATTGTGGTGCATCTTGAATTTTTTACAAATTCTTCAATATGTTGAGTGAAGATAGATAATCTTTTCTATTCCTGAGGGATAAACTGGGTTTCTGGGCCAAGGACCCAAATTGGGACCCTGGCAAATTTACCAAGTTAAGGGTTTCCTGTAAGGCTTCCGGGGAGATAGTTGGCTTGTATGCCCTAGGAGGACATATAACCAGTCATGCTATGCATATGACAAGTGCTTCTTTGTATTACTCGACTGCCTCAATTATTAAACCAGATGCCATCGAATCAACTTTGACTCATGACGACCCCATGTGTGTCAGAGTAGAACCATACTCCACAGGGTTTTCAGTGGCTAGGGTTTTGGGAGTAGATCACCTGGCCTGACTTCTGAGGCACCTCTGGGTGAACTGACACCTCCAACCCTTCAGTTAGCAGCCGAGCAGGTTAACCATTTGCACCACCCAGGGATTCCTGCCTAGTGTTAGACCTCATTTTCCAGCCCCATTTGCAGATAGCTGTGGTCCTGGGACGGAGTTCTGACCTATGGAATGAGAGGGGAAGTGATGTGAGCTACTTTCTCGCCTGCTGCACAAAAGCCTCTCATGCTCAATGCTTTCTCTCCTTCCTCACTCAGTGGAGGAGACTCTGAAGACCCTGAGGAGACAGAGCCACAAGATGGAAGGAGCCTGGATTCATGAATGGCTACACCAATCCCTCCACTGACCTATGTTCGCCTGTGGTGTGAGTGAGAAGAAAACCTGTACTATATCATGCCATCAAAATTTTGGGCTTATTTGTTATAGCAGGTACATGCCCTCAGTAATACCCTAATCAAAGCAGTTTGCATCCCTCTTGTGTACAAGAATATCATATGAAACTTGTCAAATATATTTTGCAAATTTAGATACAATATGTTCCCAATATTCTCTTGATCTAAATGAACATTCATACAGGTAAATACCATTTATAAAAACTTTTTGTTGGTCAACTATTATAGACTTCTAGTAAATCCTTCTTTTCTAAGTTTTCACCAGTTATTTATTGAACTGTTGATTCCTTAATTTTTTTTTTTTTAATGATCAAGAGGATTGACGACATGCTTATTATTCTTAGTTTTGAGTGTTTATCACTTTCCCCTTTTGAAAATTTGGATATCTACAAGTTTTATGAAACTTCTCTGGTGTCCATCTGATTCTCACCTGTCTCTTATTTGATCATGTTCCTTGAATCTTTTGAGAAATGGCTTGTCTGGAGAGATGACTAAACCTGTTAAGTCATCTGTTCCTATTTTGCCACATACTTAACCTTTTTCTTCTAATGATTTTAAATGCAGTAGACGGCTCGAACCCAAGGACACCAACAAACTTGTGTAACTAAAAGCATGTCTTAGTCTTGGGACTTCCCATCTTTCTCTATTAAGAACCTTATTAGAGAAAAATGAAAATTTCTCTCTTCCTGTCTGTCTGCCTCTAAATTTCAATAGTTGTTTTTCATTATATGGAATTACAAAGTTTTGACTGTGGTGAATGAATAAATAAGTATTTTTTTCTCAATAATTTATTCAATTTTAATTTTTCTAGGGAAGTTACAAAGGGGAAAAAAGCCTCCACAAACATGTGTAAAATGACTTTTAGATGATTTCTCAAAAGTTGTTGAAAGCTTTCCTAAAGTTGGCTTTGCTGCACAACAAGTTGTGAATTCAAACTAGACAAGAACAACACTTCCCTGGCGTTCTTCATGCTTTGAGAAGTCACATGATGCTCACCAACACTTCTGAAACATCTCAATGAGGAAGACTAGTCAGAAGCATGGGCTTTAGTCCAGGCTGTGACTGTTGGATTGTCTGATTGAAAACTGCCACAAGGAGCTTCCTAGGTGCCAAATACTCTGCTCCAAGGAAAGACCTCGACATGCTCTGTTTGCTTCTAGAACATAAACTAGAGTGAAGGAAATGTCATCTTTGCTCTTAAAAAGAGTGACACTTATGGAAAAAACTAACTCATTTTGAGTTCATGTGTTCACAAGATTGAACCAATGTTCAGAATGGTTAGGGATACAAGAAGAGCAAGGTATGGAGATAGGAAACATCAATTTCTAAATCACTTCACCTCTAAAGGCATTCACCCTGATTAAATAGGACTAGATGGCAAATTAAATAGGACTAGGTAGGCAGCCTGATGTGGAAGAAAAACATAAGACATAGAGACCAACCCAATTGTACCACCCAGTCTGAGTCTCAGCTTTCCAATGTAAAAAATGTGACTCAGAATCCCTACTTGCCTTTTGGGGTTTTTATGAGGATCAAGGAGCCCTGGTGGTGCAGTGGTTAAGCATTTGGCTGCTAACCAAAAGGTTGGCATTTCAAATCCAACAGCTGCTCTTTTGAAACGCTATAGGGCAGTTCTACTCTGTCCTATAGGGTTGCTATGAGTCGTAATTGACTTGAAGGCAATGAGTTTTTTTGGTTTATGAAGATCAAATGAGAAAATGACTATAGATTCACTATAAGATCTTTACATTTTAAACAAATGAAATTACTTTCCTTTAGAGAAAGAACTAAATGAATAAACGAATGGTTTTCAATTTCCTAGTACTATTCAAAATACAGGCTTGAGTTTCCACCACCTTCTTCTCTCAAGTCTCACATCCCAATTGATCTATTACGTAATTGCCCATCCTAATATCTAAGAATTTCAAAGTGCTTAGCTTATTAGAAATCATGTGGACAGGTTATGTTCCCCTCTTTCCCTCAAAATACAGATCATTATTCATCTATTGATGTATCTTTTCATAACTATACATGTTGAGGATATTTGCGCATCAGGGAGGGCATTTCAACGAAGTTAAGATATGTTCAGTTTTCAAATAGGATGGTTAAGTTTCTCTACACCCTGATTAGGGCTTATATCCTGAACCCCAGCCCTGTTGCTATTTAGTTTGTAAGTCAATGCCTGTCAAGACCAGGTGTCATGGTTTGAATTATGTCCCCCCAAAAATGTGTGTATCAATTTGGCTGGGCCATGATTCCTGGTATTCTGTGGTTTTCCTATAAATTGTAAATCCTGCCTCTATGATGTTAATGAGGGAGGATGGGTGGCAGTTGTGTTAGTAAAGAGGACCTGATCTACAAGACTGGATTGTGTCCTGAGGCAATCTCTTGAGATATAAATGACAGAAGTGAGCAGTGAGACAGGGGGACCTCATACCATCAAGAAAGCAGTGCCAGGAGCAGAGAGCGTCCTTTGGACAGGGGTCCCTGCGCCGAGAAGCTCCTAGTCCAGGCTAACACTGAAGAGAAGGCCAACAGAGAGAGAGAAAGTCTTCCCCTGGAGCTGACACCCTGAATTTGGACTTTTAGCCTACTTTACTGCAAGGAAATAAACTTCTCTTCGTTAAAACCATCCACTTGTGGTATTTCTGTTATGGCAGCACTGGATGACTAAGACAGAATTTGGTACACTAGATAACCAAGACACCAGGTCATGAGTGAGTAACATGAGGATCAGTCATTCCCCTAGCAAATGTGTACCAAGAACTATAATGTGCCATGTGCTCTGTTAACTCCCTCACCTTATTTGGCTTAGAGGCTAGAGGTAGAGAATACTATAAAGGTAAAATACATAGCCTAGGATATGTCCACCAACTGTATTTGAAAAGAAGGCATCAGCACCTATATCATTTTCATGTGTCAAAGTCTACCTATTATTATTACTATTATTGCTTTATTATTCATCAGGTATGCTTTAGTTTTTATGTTCCCATAGCACTGAGAGTATTACTGAGAAGAGTAAGAATTTTCTGCTGTTCTTAAAAAAAGCAATCAGAAACCATTTAGTTCATTGGTAACTCTTGTTCATCTTTGTTTTTCTTTAAAAAAAAAAAAAGAGTCTGCTGTAGCTGGGTGCTATTTTATTTTAGTCATCTTCAGCCATGGCTGGCTGTGTTGAAACAATGCCAGACTGAGCATTGATACCAGGTGCCTGTCCTAGCAGAATCCAATATCACACCTGCAGATAGAGTGTAAGATTACATCATGTGTCGTGCCTGAGCACCACAAATGACTCTCTCCTTCATCTCAAATAACATTATAATTTACACTTGGAGACTTCAGACTAGGTAGCCTTGGCCAAATGAAAGTTTTTGCAGCCAAACACATCAAACTCAATATATTTTACTGTGCCAATGGGGTTGTTTTTTTGAGAAAGTTGAACATCATGAAATCTATCAATGGCATTTCAAATAAAAAAATACCTGTCCTGGGCAGGTAGGCTTATAAACACTTGGCTGTCAGTTAAGAAGATGTCATGGAGTTTTGTGCTGGAAACCAAAGAAAAATGCAAAGACTCAAGTGCACTATGTGAACTAAGTAAGAGTTCACAGATGAAAGGAGGAACAATGAGATCTTTTGTTATACAAAAATGTCATCGTTATAAAAGCATAAATTTAAAGTTGGGGAATCATTTCGGGCAAAAATGAAAACCCTCCCAATTCAAACATTTTCCCAGCTCCAGGACACAACCCACAGAATCTCTCAAATTCTGGAAATATTGTGTGGATATTTCAACACCTTCTCACTGCTGGCATTCTCATTTTCTCTTTTGTACCTTGGTGCCTGGTTCAAGAGTGTCTTGGTCAACCTGTTTGCGCTTTGATCCGCTGGCTGAAAAGCCGCTGCTTTTCTTTGTTCAGGAAACCATTGTGCAAGTTTATATGCATAGAGGAAGGGATGAATGCCCTCATTCCCTTTCTTCCCCCACCAAATTCTTCAAAGGGCTGGAGGAGCTTTCTACCTGGCTATTGGGTTTCTTTAACTTTTGAATTCAATCTGTAGTTCTCAAATTCTATGTGGAATTGACCCAGCATGTTGAGTCTTTCAGACAGGTTTGTTTTATGTCTAAACCAGTAGCCAATAATCTCTGTGGTCTTGGGCCCGCTTGTAGGGTTGCCAGAAGAGATCTTTACCACCTTCCTCTTAAAGCTGTCTTAATTTTCTAGTATTTTCTTGATACTTTTGGGATTCTTAGAGTCTTTCTTTCAGTTTCCTACACATTTTCACATGGATCCAATGCTATAGTTAGTTGCATTGTTGTTAGCTGCCATTGAGTTGGCTCCAACTCATGGCGACCTCATGTACACCAGAACCAAACATTGCCCAGTCCTGTGCCATCTTCACGCTCATTGGTAATCCATTGTGGTGGCCACTGAGAATTTTGAGTGCCTTCCAACCAAGGAGGCTCATCTACAGTACTATATTGGACAATATTCTGTTGTGATTCTCAGTGTTTCCATTGGCTGATTTTCAGAAGTAGATCACCAAGCCTTTCTTCCTAGTCCTGAGAGGTTAGAACATAGACATGGAGGATGTCAAAATTTGGGGTTTCTAAAATTTTGTAATCAGGATCGCAGAACAATTGAAGGGTGCTTGATTCTTTGAGGGAAGATTTGAAAGGTTTGAAAACAACTATGGAAGAAGTGAAGAGGCACCAAGTAGAAACGTAAATTATATCACAAGGTCCTGGCAATATTGTTTTATCATCAGATACAATACGGAAGTGGGGAGGAAGAGGACTTTTTTCCACCTCTAACTGAGGAATATGTATTATCTGTTGTATAGGGAACAATAAACATCTTCTCACCAGATCTTTATCACTTTATGAATTTTAGCTTGAACAGTACCTTTCGATGAAATTATTTTTCTTGGTTCCACATCAGGGAGAATATATATTAGGCAGCTTTGCTGTGGTAACAAACAATCCTTGTGTCTCTGTGGCTCATTTCCTCCTGACATTTCACATTGGGACCACAGGTGGCTGGTGCCGCTGTTGCCCTACTCAGTTCTGCTTGGCCCTGCTCCGAGCGTCTTCTGATTCTTGGATCTAGGCTGAAGGAGTGATATCTATTTGAGGCAAGCCATCCTCATCGAAAAAGAAAAATGTGAGAACATGGAAGGAAGCAGGCACACAACCACGTTTGCTCCCGTTCCCTAATCCCAGGACCTCACATGGCCCAGCCTGATGGTGGTGTGAGGAGGTTGCCTTCCGCTTGTTCTGCATAGAGGCACTATCAGCCACAGGGAAACAGGCAGGGTGCATGTCATCTTACAGGGAAGGAACAGCAACACAAGCTGTGACAGTATGTCTCTTCCCACGTGGCTTCCTAGTCATTTTTACAGAAACCCTGAGTAAACTCAAATTTAGAGCAGATTTCAAAGTGTTCGTGCATATAAAGTCAAGTAGCCTCTTAAAATGCTTTAGTATTTATCTATAACTATTTCTAATTAATACTTCACAGTGTGTCATTTGTCATTATTTTCCTTTTCCAACTATGAGTTGAAGTTCAACTAAAGTTAAGCAGGACTGAAGAAAAATGAGTTTTCCTGTATTAAGTGTCTGTCTCTTGAGGTTAATTTTAACTTAACTATTAAATATACAATGATTAAAAAGTTCATATTCCCCTCAAAGTGGACTCCACAGAAACAGTTAAGGAATGAGATATCAAAATTGTCCACAAGAACAGCAGTTATAGTGATTTACTTTTTGTTTTTATCCCAAAGGGTGTTCTAGTGTTGCCCAACCTTCTCTAGCAATCAGGTCCCTGACTAATTCCATAAGTGCTAGGTCATTTAAAGAGTTTCCGGCACTTTCCCTAAAGGCTTTGGGGTGTTAATCCAGTTTCCTGGTCAGATTCCAACTAGGGTAATGACTTTCTGACTTCTTAGATTACTCCTGTAGTTTTGGTCACACAGGACGCTCTTCTCACTTCCTGTTCCATGCTGTTTCACTAAGTGGCTCGCTTACTAGAGAGATGTGCCATCTTCCATTGGGGATGACGAAGGGAACTCAGAAGCACTTCTAAACCCTGCTGAGCTGCGGCTTTGTGCTGCGCTCTGTAGTGTCCACGGATGGTCTCTCTTGACAGAGCCCTCAAATGCCACCAAACTTACGTGGTCCCCTGCCTCCTGCCACTTACCTGGATGGTTTGTCTCTAGTTGAGCTTCCCCACAAGGGACTCCCAGCCAGAAGACCCGGCTTGTGTCCTCTCCTGGAATGAGGTGTAGAGAGGTTGTGAGTAATCTCCCAGGTATCTCCAACCCTGACTGATGAAGAGATTTCTCACAATCTCTCTTGGAAAGATGGGTTGAACTAGAGTTTATGAACAGAACATTTTGGATTGTCACTAGGAACTATTAATAAACATTTCTTATTTTAAAAATATTTAAGGATACATTTTAATTATACATTTAAAATTATTTCACTAATATAGCCTATTTAGAAAAATGTACATCTATATGCATACATTCTTAGCAGTACAAATAACTTGGGTCCTATTTTTTATTGTTAGTAGG
This sequence comes from Trichechus manatus latirostris, assembly GCF_000243295.1. Taxonomy (NCBI): domain Eukaryota; kingdom Metazoa; phylum Chordata; class Mammalia; order Sirenia; family Trichechidae; genus Trichechus; species Trichechus manatus. The sequence goes on along the minus strand of NW_004444146.1, from coordinate 925,154 downwards.
GTCTGAAGTACCTTGTACAACAGTTTTCAATAAATCATTGCTGAATGGATGTTTCATTAGTAGGTATGTGTTTGATTTTCTGAGTCATACTAGTTTCTTATTTTTCACCAATAAAGTAAACTTTAATTAGTTTTTGCCGTATTGAATTCAGATTAGACAGATATTTGTTAGTTTTCCATTTTAACTATCAAAAACATCTATAGCTTATAATCAGAGTCATTGGTCACCTCAAGGTCACCATTACATCGTTGGTTCCTTGTGGGCCGAGAGAACTTCTTTTCCTTTTTCTATTATTGAGTGTTGGGTGGCTATTACATTTGTAGGTGTTCACTAAATATTGTGGAGGGAAAGAAGGAAGGAAGGAAAGAAGAAAGAAGGAAGAAGAGAGAAGGAGTGAGTTACCATCTTGAGTAGTCTGATTCCAGCCCCAAAGGGATCAGCTTGGTGCTTTACTTATCATTCCAGGTCCTCAAGGTTTTTCTTTTTCCTTTTTTTGGTGTGTATGTGTCTTTTTTAAAACCTAGTATAGACTGACAGTGTACTCAGTACTGCTTATTAAATACACTTACTGGTTTTATTCATTTACTCCTGCAGTTTGAATATTGCCTTTACAACATGGGATACATATGATCCAGATGCTTGTAGGGGAACAAAACTCCAAATGCCCTCATCTAGAAATACATATTTAGAGCTTTGTTAAGAAAAATGATGAAAACGGACAAAGCATGAAATATCCTGTGGTTCCTCTAATGATATTTGCACTGGACTAGATCCTCTGAACTATTATTTCCTAAATAGTCTATGAGGCTTTTGCAATAAATGCAACCCACCATTTTTCAAGTGTTTGGCCAAGGAAATTTTTTTTGGGTGACAGAGTAGGGAGACTGAATTATTTTGGCCCCTGCAGAATTAATTTTATGGAAATATGCTTTGGTGTTGTGCTCTTGGTATACACTGATGAGAACATGAAAGCGACTGATGAACCTCATAGGTGTTTGATGTACAAATATTGAGAATGTGGTTAACTTTTAAACTTAGAGTCCTATTTGTGAGGGGGCACAGAGGGATCTCCCCCTTTCCTAGTACCAGAAATCATTGTGATTTTCCTTAGAAACTGTTTGCTTTAATCTTAAGATCTATTACAACTATGTAACTGATTATCTCCCTGTATGAATTGTTTGATGAAAGGTTATAGATGGAAAGTTATTTCTTATAGAAAGGTATGAGTTCAAGCAGACTGGAGGTGTTCATTGAATCTGAAAGGTCAAGAGAACACAAGGCTAGAGTCTTATATGGATCACCCATGGGAACTTAAAGTCACCTAATGTGATGGTGGGAAACCCTGGTGGTATAGTGGTTAAGAGCTACAGCTGCTAACCAAAAGGTCGGCAGTTCAAATCCACCTGCCACTCCTTGGAAACCCTACGGGGCAGTTCTACCCTGTCCTAAAGGGTCGCTATGAGTTGGAATCAACTCGGTGGCAATGGGAATGTGATGGTAGCGCAGTGGTTAAATGTTTGGCTGCTAACCGAAAGGTCGGCAGTTCAAATCTATCAGCCACTCCTTGGAAACCCTATGGGGCAGTTTGACTTGATGGCAATGGGTTTGGTTTTTTTTTTTTTTGTAATGTGATAGTGGACAGAGAGACTGTCTTAATTTCCTAGGACTACTGTACCAAAACACCACAAAGTGGGTGGCTTTAAAGAACAGAATTTTATTTTCTCACAGTTCTGGAGACTAGAAGTCCAAATCAGGATCTTAGCTTCTGGTGGCTGCCAGTAATCCTTGGTGCTCTTTTGCTGCTTATAGATGCAACTGCCTTCATTGTCACATGGTATCTGAATTCCCCCTGTGCGTGAATCTGTTTCTATGTCTGTTCTTCCTTTTATAAAACACCACTCAGAAGGGATTAAGACCAGGACCCACCCTTCTCCAGTATGACCTCCTTTAACTTAACCAGCAATATCTACAAGGAAAAACCTTATTTGCCCAAACAAGGTCATATCTACAAGTACAGGGGTTAGAACTTAAACATTTCTTTTTTGGGGCCACAATTCATTTCATAACAGAGACCATGACCAGAATGCCAAATTCTTTGAACCAATAATCAGGGGATTGATAAATGGCATTAATAAGGAAAACTAGAAGGTGGGACAGCAGGATAAAATGAGTCTGAAAAGGAAGAGTTTCTATGTGAGGGCTGAGGAGTAATATTTTGTAACTGGTAACAAGGATTCAAAGTTGTTCTTCACCTTCCTATGAGCCTTATGAATTGTGGGCTTCAGAGGCACCCTATCACCACCAACAAAAGAATGTACTCTGCTCCACCTCTCACATTCAGCTAATCGCCTCACTGTGTGCTCAGTATCTTAGGCTGGAGAACTCAGCTTCATCCTGTGTGTCTTCCCGTCTTTGCCTCTCACACATATCCCATGACTCCACATCTGAAATCTCTTCAATCCCCTCCTTCTCCATCTTTAGCTCTACCACCTGGTTCAAGCCTTTATCCATCCTTTTTTTGATGGATTATTACAACTGTCTCAAGAGCCCCCAAACCAATCTCTTCATCACAGCTTTTCCATGATTCTACCATCTTCTCATGGTCCCTCTAGTGATCTGCCTGAAATACAAAGTTTGCATTGCTAAGAACTCACGCTGACTCTCTACAGTGGGCAAGTAAGGCCTTTGGCCATTTGACCCATGCCTACTGCTCTAAGCTATCTCACACACTATCCTGTCCCTTTCCTCACAAAATCTCTGCCTCATTCACACCAAACCTCCCACTGTTCCCAGAATGCATCCTGCCTCCATTCTCTGCCTTTTTAAACTAGTCTTACTCATTTTCATCATTTAGCAGAAAAATAATATTTCCCCTTTTTGTGGAGACTTCTTTTACTTCTGCCTCAGTTCTCCTCAAGCTTATAATTTCTGCCACTGTATTACCCTATGGAGCAGTTCTACTCTAACACATGGGGTTGCCATGGGTCGGAATTGACAGCAACGAGTTTGGTTTTGCTACACAATCTCATTCATGCTTTTGATTTTAGCTTTTACTGCCTTATGTTTTTACCTTTGCCCCATGTTTATCTGTTTTATTAAATTAAGCTCCTCAGGACAGGAAATGGATATTTTTTATCTTTGTATTTCCAGGCCTAATACTTGATATATAGTGTGTTTTGCTGTAAAACACATGAGTATATTGAAAGTGAACATGTCTCTAGTTGATCTAGTTACATATATTTAAGAAATCAATGATTTAAGTAAAGCCCTTTAGTATTTGTTCTTTAACTCACTCAAGAATGCAAGCACTATATCATGGCTACCCACTGTATGTGAAACTCCATGGTGGACAGTACAGAGGCTTCTTACAGAAGATGAAAGATACTTATTGACCTGCTTCTGTGTGGTGGTGTAGCAAAAACAGCTTATTGACAGCCAATATTTGGCCTTCTTTTTGACGACAGTATTAGAAGTTATAGCTAGACATGTAGCTTCTCAGTTAAAAACTACATTTTCTAGTCTTCCTTACATCTTGGTGTGGCCACTGGGTCTAGATTCTGGTCAACAGAGTATGAGCAGAAGCAATATGTGCAAATTCCAAATAAAAGGAGCATGCCTGCTTGTCCTTTTTCTCCCCCTCCCACTGGCTGGAATGGAAGGGGTGGAGCCTCCACCTTTGACCATGAGTTGGAAGCCCATCATACTGAGAATATGTAGAGTGATAAAATGGAAAGGTGCTGGGTCCCTCTACGGGCTGTTGCAATAATTCATTAACGAGATGGTAGATACAGACTTGAACTAAGGGATGATGCTGGGACCCGGGTTCTTTCTATCCTTTAACTATCAGCCTGGGTGCTGCTAACCTTCAGCTACTGACATCTGGGTTTTTGCCATCTGGTTTAAGCCATTCTGATTCAAGCATCTTTGTTACATCACCCTAACATGTAATTGATGCTGGTGGGCTTATGTATTATTAGCTGAATCACTAGGCATTTTCAACACATATATAAGTCACTGTATGAACAATTGCCTGATTTCTTAGTAATATAAGGAAAAAGATTCTAAAGCCTAAAACTCATAATTTCAACCCTTTTATTCCATGATTTACCTTCCCTCTGGAGATCACTCACATTAATCTTTGTTCTGTTCTCCCCTTTACCATTTAAACCCTTCCCTTAATTTCCTATAGTGTAGCTCAACCCAGGTTATAACATTTGATAAGATTTTGCTAAATCTTAAGGATTGCAGAAAGAGTAATTTATATAAATAATAATTTACATCTTGCTACTAGATATGACTTTTCTCAAACCCTCAGGCATCAACCCATTTTCAAAGGGTCTCTATGGGCAAGCTTATGGTAGAGCTTCCAGGCCTACTTTCTTGTAGCACAGGCTACTGTGTCTCTCCCTTCCTCTCCCACCCAGCACTTCTGAACACATCCGGACTTGTAGGAGTTCAGACCCAGGTAAGAATCCTCCAGGCTAAGGCCACATTTGAAAATTTCATTTCCTGTTTGGCTTCTCCTTTTCCCAGGCTGCTTGGCCCTGGGATGATTGGCACTCTCTTTTAATGGAGAAACAACTCTACATTCACAGAACCAAAGGACAAAACCACACCAGGACGCAATAATAAAATCAGGTCATTTCCTCATTGTTAGTGTATTTAAGTTCTCCAAGCTCACAGATGAATAAATGAGGATCAGAGAGTTTAAACAACTTATCCTAAATCACATGGCTTTTCAGTTTCCGAATGAGGATTTGAACCCAGTGTTTACACTGTTGTTATTGTTACCTGCCATCAAGTCACCCCAACTCATAACTACCCCACATTCACAACAGAACAAAACACTCCTGATCCTGTACCATCCCCATGATGGCTTGTAGATTGGACCATTGGGATCCATAGGGTTTTCATTGGTTTATTTTCCAAAGTAGATTACCAGGCCTTTCTTCCTAGTGTGTCTTAGTCCGGAAGGTCCACTGAAACCTGTTTGGCATGATAGCAACATGCAAGCCTCCAGTGACCAATGGATGCATTGCCAAGGAATGGAAGCCGGGTCTGCTTCCGAGCCATTAAAAATACAATTCAAAGAAAAACAGAAACTCTTAGAAAATCTCAGAGGTATCCATCTAAAAGGGCATATTTGAGGCCTGGATTGAATGTTATCATCTCGGAGACTAGAAGTAAGGTTAGGCTAGGGTGGTGGTGGAATCCCTGGATGGTGTAAATGGTTAATGCACTTGGCTGCTAACCAAAAGTTTGGAGGTTCGAGTCTACCCAGAGATGCCTCGGAAGAAAGGCCTGGTGATCTGTTTCTGAAAAATCAATCATTGAAAACCCCGTGGAGCACAGTTCTACTCTGACACACATGGGGTCACTATTAGTTGGAGTGACTGGAAGGCAACTGGTTTGGTTTGGCTGAGGGTGGTAGCAAACATTGATAAAAAATGAGGAGGGGTAAATCACATTTCAAGATGCCAGAGGAATTGAGTGTCACCTGCTGGGAGGTATGTCTGGAGGAGGGTGCCATGTGCCAGGTAGAAGGAAACGCTCTGTGAGGGACACACAGCACAGCAGAGGGGACACAGCCCAGGAGGAGGGGCGTGCCTGAATTTAGGATTGCTACAAGTGGTTTGTGGTTTGGTGATGACCTTTCTACATGTTGGGCCCAGTGACATTTTCTTCCCTGCTCCATGGATCAGGTTGGTTTTGGAAGTGAAATATTTATTTTATTCTCTTTTGAAAATAAACTTTACATCATTGATCTGCAACTAAAAAATGTTTGTGCTAAATTCCTGCTTCTAAGCCAGTGCCTATGATTCAGATGGTGTGCATTTCAAAATTCTCTCAGCATAATTTCACATAAAAAAGAAACATGTTACACTGGGCCAAGTCTGTTAAAATCAACTGCCTTGTATCACTAATATGTAGCTGGATTGATTCATGGTGTAAATCTTCAAAGACCTGGATAGTCATCTTTGTTTGCAAATTCCTTATTAGCATGGAGATAAATGTTATCATAAATTGAACTTTTATATTATGAGCTAAAGTTTTGGTCTTTAAAATTCATTTTCAGAACATTCGATAGCATGACGGTAAGGGCTGTGTGGCATGTTACCAATTGGATACAGTTGGAGATTTTTTTGTCTCCTTTTCCTTTAAGCAAGATGATAAACACTTAAGAAGATGGAACTTATGGAAAGTAGCCAGAAGAGAATAGCATTCTACCAATGGAATTCCATTTCAGATGCTGTGCTGGAAAGAAATCCTTGTCTCGGGCTCCTTTTGCCTTTTGATTATGGCTTTAAAAACTGTGAAAACAGAGAAAGCCAAGTGTGTGGTCTTTGGCAATTTCGTAATAGTCTGTGCAGGAGACAGAGGGGGTGGTTTGCTGGAAAAAATGATTAGCTTTTTCTTTACGATGACAGAAAACAGTTGCAATTCAAAAATGCCGAAGGTTCCTCAGCCCTCCCTTTTGGCATATCAACGGTAATCACTCCTTCCAGGTGGTGCTTTCAATAAAGACCTTGGAAAGTCACTCCCCCAGAGCTGGCCTCGGGGCAGAGCCATTGTCAACTGGGAGAAACTCAGAATTAGTGAGGCAGGGTTGAGGAAAATGCTCTTTGAATTTTTCTTCAGGGAAATCTGCTCGTGATTTCCTAGAGTAGGTTTGAATGCCTCCTTAAGGTCTAATGAGCGTAATCTCTGCCCTGAGCTTCTCAGGCAAAACTGGAGGCATCCTTCTTTCATACCGTGGTTGTTGCTGTTGTTTGAGTTCTTCCAGAAAGCATTAAAATCAAACCTGTTGCTGTTGAGTCTGTTCTGACTCATGGTGATCCCGTATGTTACAGTGTAGAACTGCCCCATAGGGTTTTCTTGGCTGTACTCTTTACAGGAGCAGATCACCAGGACTTTCTCCATGTACCACTCGGTGGGTTTGAACAGTCAATCTTTCAGTTAGTAGTTGAGCACTTAACCGTTTGTACCACTCAGGGACCTTAAGAAGCCTCCAAACCCAAAAACCTGTTGCTGTCCAGTCAATTCTGACTCACGGTGACCCTTTAGGACAGAGTAGAACTGCCCCATAGAGTTTCCAAGGAGTGGCTGGTGGATTTGAACTGCTGACCTTTTGGTTAGCAGTTGGGCTCTTAACCACTGCGCAACGAGGGCTCCTAAGAAGCATCAGGCCCACTATAATTGACAGGTCTCTACACGTACAATTTACATCTACAATACAAACTGAAAAAAGAGGTTTTAATCCACTAACTTGCTTGTAATCTACAAGTCAACCATTCTGACTTTTTATTAACTTTTCCAAGGCTATCTTTTCCCATGTCTTTTTGGTAGAGATTTGATCACCCTCACGTGGACCAGGAGACCTGAGCGAGCTCCGCTCCTTCATGGATGTGAGTGACCGGAGGTATGATCTCAGATTCTTTCTGTGCTTCAGTTTCTGTATTTGAGACCTGGGATGGAAAGGTAGCAGACACCTTGTATGCTGCCAGACTAATGCTGCTTTTATGGGAAAAGTCTCTTTTAGCTCAATTCAAAGTTCATTTTTGAGCACAGTGTTAAACTTAGGGTACAAAAATGTATAAAATATGATTTCTATCGATGGGGGCAGTGGTGGTTCAGTAGTAGAATTCTCTCCTTCCAGGCAGGGGACCCAAGTTCAATTCCTGGCCAATGTACCACTTGTATAGACACCACTCATTTATCAGTGGAGGCTTACGTGTTACTATGAAAGATGGACTAGGAAGAAAATCCTGGTGATCTACTTCTGAAAGCTAACGGAAACCTAGGGATCACTATGGTCCAATGCACAACTGATCATGGGGGTTTCGCTGTGTGTGGGGTCACCATGAGTCGGGGGCTGACTTGACGGCAGCTAACAACTACAACAACATATTATTGTTAGCTCACAGAGTTAAAATGAGGGTAACAGATGTTACAGTATTATATTGATACATCCCAGTGAAATTTAAGCTGAAGTTATTGACAAGGTGCTCTAGATAGTTGTGATATTTGGAGGGATGTATTTTGACAGTTACGTGTTCAGCTGATATGTGATGAGCCCTGCAGGCTCTGCAGGAACTGGTGTCTTAAAAATAATTTGCAGGTAACAATCCTGATGAATCTTTCCCCAAGTCACCTTGACACGACCACTGCCTGGCAAGGCCTGCTCAGCCTCGGACCAGACGAGGCTCTTTTCTAGTGATGAATTCACAACAGTTTTGTACCTGTTCACTCTCTTGGAGTAGAAGACTTTCAAAACTGGGCATTCAATCCCAGTTCTTCTAAGATACCCCAGAATTGAAATAGTCCCTGAAAGTGAATTTTGCTGCAGCAGACTTTTAAACGCCTCTTACCTGAAACACTCATTCTCTGTACCTTCAAGATTCTGGCCTGATGTCTTAGGTTGGCAGACTCCTCCGGAGCCGAGAACATTTACCGTTCAAACCATTTGCTCCTCATCTTCTCCGGAAACTATTATTCTTTACATTTTGAGGTTTTGGATTCTCTCACTACGATAGAGTCTCTTGCTGTGGGGGCAGGACTAAAGAGTGGTCACTGGGATCAGAAGAAGGAAACCATACCCACTTAGCTTGCTTAGATGAACAGAGTGCTATGAGTTCAGATATCAGTCCTCATGAGAGATTCTGTAACGTTGCCCTAGGGCAACTCAAAACTTTGTGTCTGAGTGTACAGATGAGCGCTTATATTTTGGGGGCACTTTGGAAAAATCATGTGGCAGAGATATTAACTTCAGCCTGGGGTGTGAAAAAGAGAAAGTAGATTGGTTACTTGCCTTTCTTACCGGGGAAGGTGAGCAGGGAGTGAGACGTAGTTATCTGGCAGTGGTAGTGGAGAGGGTGGTGGCGGTGGGGACGTGGGCTGCCAGCATCATTACACAAACCACTGGACCTTAGGTACGTAAGAAGAAAGATGCCTTACACTATGAAGCTCTTTCTGAGAGGCAAAGTATGATGTGTTTGTAGAGTCTTATTTTCATTTACCAGATTAGTCTGTTTCAATTACAGTACTTATAGACCACTTTCTCCACAAAGCCCACCCTGATCCCAGCAACAGTATGGTATTCTGGGCCTTTGAAAGTTCTTTGAGTTTTTCCTGATGGTATTCACCTTACTCTAGTTGTTGTTATAGCCATGTACATAATCTTTAGCCATGGCTCAGGTCATGGGTAGGGACTGTGCCAGGTTCCTCCTCAAGTCTCCTAAAGTCCCCCTATACAGTACTTGTGAGAATGTTCCATAGTGTTGAGTTGAGCCATTGCCTGCCACTGGAGTTTCCAATCCAGGCCAGACAGAGGGATTAAAGGACTGAGACAAATCACACTGCCTCCTCCTTACACAATATTTTCATTGAATAAAAGTGCATTTAAAGTGAACATCAAAGGCAACTTTAAAAGTGAAAAGTAATAACAAAAGGCTAAAATACACCCTAAAGGACATGCTTGGAATAAAGAAGGGGCATCCATTCTGCTTTGCTCTGGTGAGAGTGCTGGTTTATAGGTTAACTGTTATGCACAGAGAGAAAAAAAAAAATTTTTTTTTAATTATTAGTTGAGAGTCACCTCTTAACTATTTGACCCTCTTGGAATGACTACACCAGCACTATAGGGCACCGTAGGGCTCTAAAGATAGTCTTGTGATGCCAAAGATCCCCAAATACACATACACAGAGCAGGACACTCTTGATGAAGGGAATGGACACCAGGCACTCTGGCCGGTACATAAAGAACAGAGCAAGCTCACTGCTTATGATGTTCACTGATGTGCAGCATCTGCTTCACTTGCTCTGGTCATGAATGGCTTAAGTTTGATATCTTACAGATCTTCACATTTGTTTTAGTGTCTCTTCATGATGTCTAAACTTGTCTTGTTCTTGGGCTGTTTTTTTATAACCGACTTGGCTATGCGATTAAGATTCAGCCTTTCAATAAATTTCTCCAGTTCATCTAGAATGCTGCCAAAGAGCTTCAGTGAGCTCCTGCTCTGTGGCAGTGCCAGTACCCCTAACAGTTATATCTTAGATCAGGGTAAAGCTTCTGCAAAATCAGAGGACAGATGATTTTCTTTTCTCTTCCTTGCAATGACTCGATCTCCTGTTCTGTAGGTGCCCAGTGCAGCCACACTTGCCTCTTCCTCTCTTTCTCCCATCATGTACTTTTTTAAAAATTGTGGTGCAAATACACACAGCTAAACATTTACCAAATCAACAGTTTCTACATGCACAATTCAATGATATTATTAGTCATGTACTTTTGAAATTACATGCTGCTCATACTATTCGCCTAAAAACATTTAAAACATTCAGTTAATAGAAAAAAAAGTCTAAGACAGTGTGTCATAGGTTGAATTGTGTCCCCCAGTACCTGTGAATGTGACCTTACTCAGAAATAGGGTCTTTGCAGATATAATTAGTTCACATGAGTTCATACTGGAGTAGGGTGGGTCCTGACACAATCTGGCAGGTGTCCTTATAAAAGGAGAAGAGACACAGTCAGAGGGAAGACAGCCAGGCGAAAATGTTGTTCGTGTCTATGTGCTTTTCATTGTCATTCTCAGGGTGCAGAGGAGACCAGCTCAATTCTCTTGATTGTGAAATAAGTGTGCTTTTGGTGGAGTAAAAAGCATTCCTCTCTTTCATGTATGAATTTTTATTGCAAATTACACATTTTTATTTTTGACTAAACAACTCTGCTTCTAAATTGGGCACATCACCTCATGCATCCATGCTTTGTGAAGGATGCACTTAAACAGCAGCTTTCAAACTTTTTTTTTACTTTGACCAAAAGTAAGAATTGCATTTACATCAGAACCCAACGCCCCTGTGTATGTGAAACTTACACTGACTATTATTCTACTTCCTATTTCATTCTATTCTACTCTATTCTAATTCACTGAAAAAAAATGTCTGTGAGACACTACATTGGTTTCGTAGCCTACTAATAGGCCATGGTGCAGAATTTGAACCCCCTAGAAGTTGTTCTTTCTGAGGTCAGCTGCCTGCTTCTTGACAGTTTGGGCTGAAACTCTGGGGTGAACCGATCAACTCTATGTTGGGCATGAGTTCTGTTCTTCTTTGGGTCAATCACAGTTCACCTGCTTGAGGGAAAGGAATAGCCAGAAAGTCTCTGTGCCCCTTTATGCTTATACAAGTGACTCTGTGCAATCTTTGACTGTAAACAAGAGATAAAACCATAAATGCCATGCACATCTAAAAGACAGTTGCCTTGGCTTTGCTGCTTCTCCAAACGGGAAGTGCTCTGTGCCTGCGTAAGTCAGTTGTAAGCATTTGCGGAGTCACTTGTGTGGGCTTACATCCATTTCTGCCCTGGAATCTGTCCCCCACTGATATGGAGCATCATCCAAAAACCTGAATTCTGGTCATTTTGCTTGCAATTTCCTTTGCTATTTGCCTCTTAGCTATGGCTTAGTCAAATGGGATTGACCTTAGATGACTGGGGACCCCTGACTCTCTCTGATATTGACCCTTGACCTCAGGGTGTATGATGCTTCTCTATGTGACCCTGTCTATCCACACCACTGAACTTTTCTAACTGTGTCAGCATTGCTTTCTTAAGCCTAGCATTGCCTGGTGATCCCTGTTCATAGCCTCCCAAAGGACTGCAGTGACTTTGCCACCAACATTGGGAAGTTGTACATTCAGTAAGCATTTGTCCTATAATTTCTGCCAAGGAGACAAGCATAAGCAATCAGTAATACTGTTGTAGGCTGATATTAAGATTTTTTGTAAGGGCTATTTTCTACTTCAATTTAAAAAATGTTTTCTAATAACAAAAAAGTACATTTTTATATGTTTCAAATGATGTGGAAGGCAGTCAGAATATGACGGGGGAAAAGCTGCTTCCTCAAAGTAGAATTGACCCTAATGAAGTAGCTGGAGTAAATCTTTTGGGACCTTCATTTACTGATGTGGCATGACTCAAAATAAGAAGAAACAGCTGCAAATATCCATTAATAACTGGAACGTGGAATGTATGAAGTATGAATCTAGGAAAATCGGAAGTTGACAAAAATGAAATGGAATGTCTAAAGATCAATATCATGGGCATTGAACCAAAAATATCAAACCTATTGCCATCGAATCAATTCCAACTTATAGCATCCCTATAGGACAGAGTAGAACTGCCCCATAGGGTTCCCAAAGAGTGGCTGGTGGGTTTAAACTGCTGACCTTTTGGTTAGCAGCCGAGCTCTTAACCACTGCTCTATGAGGGCTCCATCAGATGCATTAGTGAGCTGAAATGGACTGGTATAGGACATTTTGATTCAGACAATCATATGGCCTACTACGCCAGGAATGACAAATTGAAGGGGAATGGCTTCACATTCACTGTCAAAAATGATATTTCAAGATCTATCCTAAAGTACAACACTGTCAGTGATAGGATAATATCCATATGCCTACAAGGAAGACCAGTTAATACAACTATTATTCAAATTTATGCACCAACCACTAAGGCCAAAGATAAGGAAATTGAAGATTTTTAGCAGCTTCTGCAGTCTGAAATTAATCAAACGTGCAGTCAAGATGCATTGATAATTACCGGTGATCGGCATTGGAAAGTTGGAAAAAAAGAAGAAGGATGGAAAATATGGTCTTGGTGATAGAAACGATGCCAGAGATCAGACACAGAGGACATATATGTTATTAGGCGGGACTAGTCCCTGGAGAAGAACATCATGCTTGGTAAAGAAGAGGGTCATCGAAAAAGAGGAAGACCCTGGATGAGAATTGACACAGTAGCTGCAACAATGGGCTCAAACATAGCAATGATTGTGAGAATGGCGTAGGAACGGACAGTGTTTCGTTCTGTTGTGCATAGGGTCGCTATGAGTTGGAACCAACTTGATGGCACCTAACAACAGCAACAATGATGTGTGAGGTGCTCTGATAACTGTCAACAAAGCCCAGGCAGTATACTTGTTTTCATGGACCATATTGATCGTTGAGTACACTTATACCCAAGAATATGTACAAAAAAGGGAAAAACATTGGGTTAACCCTTACACTTAATTAGAACAAAGACCATCATATTATTGTCATCATCAACATCACCATCATAATCATTATCTTCAAGGACTTATATTGATTATCTTTCTATTAGAGAAATTTGGGACACTTTAAGATTAAAGAAGTGATTTTGAATGTGATGATTGTTATTGATTTATTATCAATAAATAAAATTCATGCTTTTATTAGTTCAAGTATTCAAGCCACTCAACTTGTAATCAGTTTGATTTTTTACAAATGCAAAAAAAAAAACAAGCAAAATGGTTTTTATTTAATGTTTTATTTTTAATATTCGCATATTTTTTTTTTTTTGGTCAAACTTGTGGTATTTTCTTCCCGATGTATTCTTCATAGTGCATTAGGATCTTTTTACAGTCAATGAGGTTATCAGCATAGTGCTGAGGAGCCCTCCGCAGCTAGGTTTATGCCACTTGAGCAGCTTTCCCTTCTGGAAAACCTTCCACGGGTACACGTTCGCCCAGCAGTGTGGTTGCTGGTGCTGCCTGCATGTGCAGAACTAGGCCATGTGAGGACAGTAACTCAGACCTAGACTAGGGTAAGGGGTAAAATACTTGTCAACCAGTGTGGCACCTGTTTGCAACCAGATAGAGGCCAGAGTGCTACAGCAAGTCTCTGGAGGCCCCTGATGGGAACTTGGGGTTCCCAAAGAGAGATTGAGGGGCTAGGGTGACAGAGAAGAACTCTGGGGTTCAGGGTCAGTGGCTGCTGACCAGGGTCAGTGGCTGCTGACCAATCAGCATGGAGGCATTTCAATGTTTTAATAACTGGTTTAGCCACACTAGTGCCTCCTGGCTGAATGGACAGTCCTGGGTTAAGCCCACTGCAATCACTGCTTCATTTCCAGCATCTATAAGGCAGGGACATTTTTCATGACCGACTATGATAAATGCTGAACAGCACAGCTGGGAGGTGTGTTAAGCCAATCCTGGTTCCTGGATTCGATTTTAGGTTTTCTCCCAAGTGACATGGATTGATATGGCTGTTATTTTTCCAGGCTTTGCTCTAGCTTAAGTACGAAGAGTGGACAACACAGGAAAACATTAAAATCTTTGACTTACCATCTGACAATTGTCCCACTGATATAATGTTGACTCGGTGTGACAACAAATCCAAGTTATCTTCCATTTCTTTAAGCCTCACTTATCTCATTACTGAAATGAGGTTATGGTGCATTTTAATAACCAGAAATTTTTGGTGAACTGCAACCCATTGTACTAAAATTGCTAATTCATTTTAAGGAGAGTTACCTAAAAATAGAGGAGATTCTTTCAAGTGGACACTGTGTACAAATCAATCCTTGGAGTCTGTAGGGGACGGCCTGATCCTGGGACTCTGCATCTACAATTCACAGGCCCGGCGGTGGGTGAGAACAGCCCCACTGGGGCTGCTAACTTCTCTCATTAGCCTTGTTGCAGCTTCAGCACCCACAGGGCTCTGCCACAGTGGCCGTGGAGACTCTCTGGCCTGCTGTCTGCCTCCTGGCTGCTGGGCTTGGAAAGGAGCCACCGGAGAAATCTGCATTTACTTGTAACATGCACTACACGCTTGTACAGCAGTCTGAAGGAACGTGTCTTACCTAACCAGATAGAGCACACTATGCTAGTACCTAAATCAGACCTCTGATACCAAGTGGGAAAATTTTACTCTAATGTGAGAAATGTTTAGGCAGGATCTATGCCTTCTGTTTATATTATTATTGCTTAAGAATTTTATCTTTAACTTTTCATGATGGAGACTTTTCAAGTATTGCAAAAATTAGAAAGAATGGATTAATGGACCCCTGTGTGGTGCAAGGAGCCCTGGTGGTGCAGTGGTTAAGACCTACAGCTGCTAATCAAAAGGTTGGCAGTTTGAATCCACCAGCCACTCCT
>NW_004444146.1:874790-910100 GCF_000243295.1 Trichechus manatus latirostris | reverse complement strand
AGTTTGAATCCACCAGCCACTCCTTGGAAACCCTATGGGGCAGTTCTACTCTGTCCTACAGGGTCACTATGAGTCGGAATCGACGGCAATGGGTTGTTTTGTTGTTGCTGTGTGGGAAGATTAGAGGTTTGAATCCACTCAGAGGTACGTCAGAAGAAAGGCCTGGCAATCTACTTCTGAAAATCAGTCATTGAAAACCCTATGGAGCACAGTTCTACTTTGAACACATGGAATTGCCATGAGTCAGAATCAGCTTTACAGCAACTGGTTTATGTTCCCTTCACCCAGCTGTATCAATAAGGAACTCATGGCCCATCTTGTTATACAAAGCCCCCACCCAGACAAATACCCTAATGCTGATTTTTAAAAAGAAATGATTTCTGTTTAACAGTAATGTGGTAGAGAGACTCCATCATCATGACGATCCATAGCAGTGCCCCTGCCTTTAAAAATAGTTGTTACCTGAGGGAAGCAGAGAAGATATGTATCAGAGGAAAGCAGAAAAAATGAATTATGTATAAATCAAGAATTTTAGTTGTTTCGTAACACATCCTCCAAACAATTTTATTGGCTTTAGTAAGAACCTGAAGAGGAAAAAAAAAATGGAGGAATACAGCTGACTCTAAGGAAAATAAAATGCAACCTGAAAAAGAAAAGAGAAAACATATGGGTTAGCAAAAAGTAAAGGTAAGTGGCATTACAAAGGCAGAACCCGTTGTCATCAAGTTGACTCCAACTCATGGCAACCTCATGTGTGTCAGAGTAGACCTGTACTCCCTAGAGTTTTCAATGTTTTTTTTTTCCAGAAGCAGACCACCAGGCCTTTCTTCTGAGGCACTTCTGGAAGAGGCTGCGTAGGTCCGGCTCACTGTTATTACTCCCCATTGCTAACCACCGCATTGTCTCATGATCTTGTTTTTCCCTCCCGTTCCAGTCTGTATAAAAAGTTTAAGATTAACCGATGTTCCTCCTTGGAGGGTGGAAAACAAGTGATAATGATCTAGGAATGAAAAACCGAACACAGCACCATCTTGGGACAAGAAAACCAGGATGTTGCCAGGTAACTCCTATGAAAAGATTAAGTCATCTGGGACATGACCACCTCAAGGGGAAACTAACACAAACTTCTAAGACCCATAATCATGTCCCTATAAAGCCTTCAGCCAATCTCCAGTGGGAAAGATGGGTTTTTGGAGGAATCTTTTCCCCTCTGTCTCCTATATATCGATACATAATAAAACTCTTGCTGCTCACCTCACCCCTCTCAGAATTGGCTATTGCGGCAGGCAGCTCCAGTCTGCGTTATTGCGGTAACACTTATGGGTGGACTCGAACCTTCAAACTCCTACACAGGCATACGTAGTTACAAAGAGTGGATGTGTTCGAGTGTGAGTTATGAAGGCCAACTGAACAATAGCAGGTAAAAAGGAATTCTCTGGGAACAAGGAATTTAAGTCCCATGGGCTAAAATCTGTCACTAAATATTTACTTATGTTTCTGGAGGTAGGCGATAAATCCTGCATAAACGCCAGGGATAAAGGTTTCCCTTAGCCTGTCAGTCTCTTTCTATGTGATGTCCTATCATAAATTCAATGTCAGAATTCTATTCCTGGTTTTGTTGATGTGCAATTGTTTTCCAGGTTAGTTTGACTAATGTTAATACTTCCAGAAAATCTTATATATATGTGTATATATATTTTGTACTTGTTGAAATAGAGAAAGTTGCATTCTTTTAGGCACTTTTACTCTATCTTCAGGATCTGTCTTTTTTCTCCAAGACAGCATAACCACATTAAACAAACAGCAAAGTATCACTCATGCCTTTATTCATGCAACCAATAGTCACTTAATGTCTGTTATGTGCAAGACCCTGGTGGAGGCAAAGATGCTGAAGAGCTTTTTTTATTTTTATTTTGTTGTTGTTGTTGAGAATATACACAGCAAAACATACAAAATTCTACCCTTTCTGCATATGTGATTCAGTGACATTGGTTACATTCTTTGAGTTGAGCAATCATTCTCAACCTCGTTTTCTAAGTTGTTCCTCCCCCATTAACATAAACTCTCTGCCCCCTAAGGTTCCTATCTAATCTTTTGAGTTGCTGTTGTCACTTTGATCCCATATAGATAGTTCTTAGAAAAGCACAATGCTCAAGGCGGACATTTTTTACTAGTTAAACTATTGTTTGGGTTTAAGAAGACTTCAGGGGGTATTTATAGTTTAAGTTTTAAAGATTATCTCAGGACAAAAGTTTCAGGGGTTCACCTAACCTTTCTGGCTTCAGGAAGTCTGGAGTCCATGAGAATTTGAAATTCTTTTCTACATTTTCCCCTTTTGATCAGGATTCTTCTATAGACTCTTTGATCACAATGTTCAGTAATGGTAGCTGAGTACCATCCAGTTCTTCTGTTTTCATGGCAAAGGAGGAAGTTGTTCATGGAGGCAATTAGCCATGCATTCCAAATCCTCCTCCTATTCCCGACTCTCCTTCCTCTGTTGCTCCAGGTGAAGAGATCAATTGTACCTTGTATGGCCGCTTGCAAGCTTTCAAGACCCTGGGCAGTACACACGGAACTAGGAGCTAGAACAGAAGCACTAAACACGTTTTTAGCCCAATTAACTGGATGTCCCATGAAACCATGACTCTAAACCTCCAAACCAAGGAACCAAACCCCATGAGGTTTTTGGTTGTACATTATCAACCTCAGCAGCTACTCTTTTTTTTTTTTTTTCTCTTTGTTATAAATATATCTATTGCACAACTTTTGGCAATTGAACATTTTACAGGGGTGCAACTTATGGACAGCAATTACAGTAATTAGCTGTGCAACCCTACCCTTCTTCAGTGCAATTTTTCCATTGCCATTAACCCCCTCCCCCCCTTCCTCCCACCTCTGGTAACCACTAATAAACTTTTGTCTCTATACATTCGCCTTTTCTTGTCTTTTTATATGTGCGGTCATACAATATTTGTCCTTTTGTGATTGACTTATTTCACTCAGCGTAATGTCTTCCAGCTCCATCCATACTGCAGTATATATCAAGACTTCGTTTCTCCTGCTGGCTGAGTAGTATTCCATTGTATGTATTGACTACCTTTTGTTTATCCATTCATCTGTTGATAGACATTTAGGTTGTTTCCACCTTTTAGCTATTGTGAATAGTGCTGCAAGAGACATTGGTGTACAAGTCTCTGCTTTCAAGTTTTGTGGGTTTACAGATAGGAGTGGAATTGCTGGGTCATATGTGAGGAGCTTCTTTATAGTCTGCAGGCAGTGAAGACGCCCAGGCAATGTGGGGTCAGTAGTGCTGTCCAAATGGAAAGGCACTCAGAGGAGGGAAAGGTGTTCAGGGTGTCCAGATACACACTGAGGGTTTACAAAAGAGGCAGTGGACAGTATGAGCCCACCTTTGAAGCATTACTCTTAATTCCAATTCTAGCTCTGTCACTTCTTAATTGGGTAAATCTTTTTTTTTTTTTGCCTTAGTTTCCTTATCTAGTGTACTCATAATTGTGCCTACCTCATAGGGTGGTGCAAATGGTTTGCACTCAATTACTAACCTAAAGGTTGGAGGTTTGAGCTCATCCACCATGGAAGAAAGGCCTGGAGATGTTCTTCCAAAAAGATTACAGCCAATAAAACCTTATAGAGCAGTTTTGCTCTATAACACATGGGGTCAGCATGAGCCAGAATTGACTTGAAGGCGATGGGTTGTTTTTTCTTTCTTTCCCCCTTAGGGTGGCTGGGAGTTAAATTATGACATGATGCTAAGTGAGTGAGAGCTATTATGTTTCTTCTGTGTCCCTGGGACACAAAGTAGGATCAGCGTAGTGCCTGCACCCGAGGAGGACTCAGAGGAACTGGGAAACTCAGCCTTTACAACAGAGCCTGTGTGAGGGTCCTGGGGCTGCTGCACCAAAGCACCACAAAGTAGGTGGCTCAAAATGACAGCATTGTATTGTTTCCCAATTCTGGAGGCCAGAAGTCGGAATTCAGGGCATTGGCAAGGCCATGCTCTCTCTCAAGGCACAAGGGGAAGAGCCTTTCTTGTTTCTTCGGACTTCTAGTGGCCGAAGGTGTTCCTTGGCTTGCGGCTGTGGCATCACTCCATCTCTGCCTCCACATGCTTATCTTCCCTCTGAGTCTGTCCCTCTGTGCCTCCCCTCCTCTTTTTATAAGGACACCAGTCCTATTGGATTAGGACCCACCTTCCTGCAGTATGAGCTCATGTTAACCTGACAACATTTTCAAAGACCCTATTTCCAGACAGGGCCGTGTTCACAGGTACAGAGGCCAAGACCACAACATATCCTTTTGGGGAACACAATTTAATCACTCACAGAGGGTGATAACATCCCTGTGAGGAAAGCACATGATGCCAGGAGAGCACAGGTGAAGGCAATGTCCGACTCCGACTCTGCTCTCAGGAATCCATGGGGGAAGCAGACTGAGCTGAGTCCAGAGGGAGCACTAAGTCAGCACATGTGGGAACCACGACTGAAGAAGAGACAGGAGGGAGGCGAGAAGGCCGCCATTTAGCAGAGAGGAGCACAGGTTCAGAGAGCACTAGAAGAGTAGGAACCAGGCCACCTCTGCCGGAACAAAACCGTTTAGGCTGCTGCATTTGAATGCCAGATTTCTAGGAACGAACCTTGAAAATCATCTGCTCTTCCCTTCAGAAGGCTGTGGGTCAGAAAGTTGTGCCAAGCCCTGGGCCACACATCTAGTTAACAGCAGGACCAGCACTCAAATAAGTTTTCTGAATTCCAAGTCCCTCCTTCTTTCTTAGCCCATGTTGTTTAGGCAATGAAACAATAAATATTCATTGAGATTTACTGAGCACTTAAGGAGGACTGGTGGTGCATGATTGAGCGTTCAGCTGCTAACTGAAAGGTTGGTGGTTTGAGCCCACCAGCCGCTTTGTGGGAGATAGATGTGGCAGTCTGCTTCTGTAATGATTGCTGTTGTTATTAGGTGCTGTCGAGTCAGTTCTGACTCGTAGGGACCCTATGTACAACAGAACGAAGCACTGCCTGTCCTGTGCCATTCTCACAATTGTTGCTATGCTTGAGTCCATCATTGTAGCCACTGTGTCAATCCACTTCGTTGAGGGTCTTCTTCTTTTTTGTTGACCTTCTGCTTTACCAAGCATGATGTCCTTATCCAGGGACTGGTCCCTCCTGATAACCTGTCCGAAGAATGTGAGACGAAGTCTTGCCATTTTCGCTTCTAAGAAGCACTCTGGCTGTACTTCTGCCAAGACAGATTACAGCCTTGGAAACCTTGTGGGGCAGTCCTACTCTGTTCTATAGGGTCACTATGAATCAGAATCAACTTGATGGCAACAGATCTTTTTGGTATTGAATATTCAACTCAGGCAAGGCGACAGGCTGCTCCCTTTTGGGCAGAGGAGGCAAGAATCAAGGGCAAGGGAGAACTTGCTGGAGCGCTGTCATTGCAAATGGTGACTAAGGCTGTTATTTTATACTTGACCTTCCTGTAAGGTCAGGGAGTGACAACACATTATTCACCCTTTGATGTCTGCTAAGCAAATACAAAGTTTGTACGTTGGCATGAGCCCAATTTCCAGTTTGAGGACTCTCAAATTGCAGCTTTCAGAGTTGTGGATGAGGGTAAGAGATACAGAAAAGTGATAAAAAAAAGGAGCCTGTCAGTATATGCAAAACCAACCGTTTTTAAATTGAATTGAGAAATAGTTTTGCACTAACATGTTTTGGTTGAATGCCTTTTTCTAATCGATCATTGCATTTGTAGAGGGGATTCAAATATGTCCCCAACAGTGTCTTTAAAAATAGGTGTCTGTTTTTGGCTTTGAAGATCTTCCCAAGTGTGCTTTCTGACTTTACTGGAGAACGACTTTGCAAGATACACTTGGAAGAAAATGGCTGCAGACTTCAGGGGTCCATGCAAATCAAAAGTTGGGCATTTGCCTATGTGAAAATGACTGATTTTGGGGCTAAGTGACTTACTCCAACTTTTCAAAGAAATGTCTCTTTTTGTAATGCTATTTTCTACTTATTTCTGTAAGAAATTTTATCAAAGGGTCTGGCTTAATCTGCCTATTTTTTGTTAGTTTGCTTGGTTCTTTTTTTTTTTTTTTAACCTCATAATGAGATTTTTGAATTGATTGAGACCTGAGAATTTATTCAAAGTGAAGCTAATCCTGCCTGGGACTGTAATCCTTTAAGGGGCCAAGTGGAAGGAAAGTGAGGAGAAAGAGCTTCTTTCCTTTGGTTTGCCAGGACTCAGTCAGGATAGCGAGTGAATTACTCAGTTTCTCTTTGCTTTAGTTTCCCCACTTGTAAAACAATTTTAATAATACCTAGGACTGCTGCCTGCAAAATCATTTTATCCCCTCAGAAGAAATGGGTTATCAAAATATGATATATGATTAAGCAATACATAGCTTTTGATTTTTATCAAAAGCCAAGTTTAGCAATATTTTTTTTGGCCTGAGTACTGAAAGAAATAATTTGATTTTCACAATGACTTAGACTTACCAGCCCGTGATGACCACAATAGCTGTGTGCCTGAATAAAACACAAATTCTTCTCCAACATGCTGGCTTTCATTGTTCCAGGCAGGGAAACATGGAGATGATCGTTCAGCTTCACCCTTTTTTTTGGTCTTGTCTCATCAGATACGCATTCCAAGAAATTACCTTAGATTTGTTTCACCATTAAAGTGACATTCTCAGCTGTGCTCCAATCAACTGGATAAAAACAGAGAGCGCATCAGAGGTTGTTCCCGGTTGACTATCACCTTTCAAAGTACGTGTGTGTGTGAGAGAGAAAGAGCCCTCATCCCACTCCAACTATTGTTAGAAATAACTAATGATGTATTATAAGATTCCTTTCATGCCAAAGGGTTCCAAAACTCTTTGTAAGTGCATATATAAACAGGAATTATTTCACCCGCCATTGAAAGGCAGCCGCTTCTTGGATGAAATGTGGCAGCTGTCTAATAATGCATAGCAACATTCCAAAACAATGGAAGCCTGGATGTGAGGGGCAAGCTTGCATCCAACTCAAATCACCTTGGAAATTTTCTGGGCTGAATTGTGCTGTGAGTGATCTTTCATAATCACAAGAGGCCAGGATGTTAGTTTTCTGTCTCCGTAGGAAAGTTAGCCCCATTCTATTAAGTATTGACTCATGGTCACCTGCTAGATCATCCTAGTCCCAGACCACAGCCTCATGGATGAGTCTCTAAAGGTGGCCAGTTCTCACACTGGTAGACGGAGGAGGCTGGGCAGTATGGAGAGCTGGTCTTGGACGAGGGCCCTGGCGGCCTGACCCCTGCAACCATGTTTGGAACCAGGAATGGCCCCAGGTGACAGAACACAGCAGTGAGTCGAATTCTTCCTGGTTACTATAAAATTTCCTCCACAACCTCAGAAACATTTCCTTCAGGTTCACTGACTTTTACTCTATACTATGCTTTCATATGGATCTATTCACATGTCCAAGAGACAAGACTAATACAGTATTTCAAAAAAGACTTGGAAAAAAGTCTCTTTTTCTGATCAAATTTTATTAGCAAACGTAACTAATAGTGTGTTTTTAGAAAAAAGAAGATGTCAGCTTACAGGTAGATTCATCTTTCTGGGTAAGTTTTAATCTCCGGAAATTCAAAGCTTGATGACCAGTTGTATCCTGTGATGTCTTCTATTGTCACCATGAAGTGTGACAAGGTTTATAGGTAGAAGAGAGGAGTCATTGTGGCAGGGTCTAGGTCTCTCACTTGGGGATGGGGTGGTGCCAGGCTTGTCTCTTTACCCCCTGGTAACTGTGTGTCTTAGTGAATGACCAGGACATTCCAGGGAGGTTGTGTAATATGGGTCAGATGCCCTGGGTTTTGCCCACACCTCAAATATTCTTAGATGAACAAAAAGGGAAACCAAGCATCAAAGGCAATCTTACAGTGGAGAAGAGCAGCCTAGACTGGGGTGGGGTGGAGGGTAGAGCAAACAGGAGGAGGAGCCCCTGGGTGGCGCAGACGATTAATGCTCTTGGCTGCTAATTGAAACATTGGTGGTTTGAGTTCACCCAGAGGTCCTCGGAAGAAAGGCCTGGCAATCTACTTCCAAAAAATCAGTCATTGAAAACCCTGTGGAGCACATTTCTACTCTGACACACATGGGATGACCATGAGTTGGAGTGGACTAGATGGCAATTGTTTTTGTTTTGTTTTTTTAGATCAGGAGAACTGGTCTGGGTGGGGATGACATTCAGGAAAGGATAGTTTAAACAAGGCCTTGGCTTACAGCATTGGCTGGGGACGCCATTGCCTTTCTGTCCCCAATGACTCCCTGAGCCCAGCTGCTCTGTCTTCTCACAAAGCAAGAATCAGGGATGTTGCTCCAGTTTACCAGATCCTGGTGACAACTCTGGTTCTTCATGGAAAATTTCATGTTCCCAACCAGGTCCAAAGTAAATATTGCCTTTACTATTTTTAAATGGGTTCTCCCATAGATGCGCTTTTATGAGGACCTTTTGAAGAGATGTTCTGAGCAATAGCTGCTTCTATGGTGTGAGGTTCGGAGGTGGGGCCTTAGGGGTAGTCAAACACATGCCGGAGGCCCTCTTCTTGGACATGGGAGGTACAGCAAAGACCTGCCCTCAGAAACGATTCCTCTGACCCCACACTTGGAGGACCTTCTAGGTCTCTATGGGTGTTGTCAAATCATCCATGTTTTTTTAAAATTATCCTCTCTCCCTTACCCTCAACATCTAATCATTCTCAGAGTCGTGTTGATCTGCACTCTCTCCCTTAGCTGGGCCTTGGACACACATCATTTCTTTCCTGGACCATCATCAGAGACTCTGAACTGGCCTGCCTTCTCCTGGTTTCATCTCCATTTAATCCACACTTCCACCTGGTTTTCTACAAGACAACAAACGTGTTCCTCCTGAGGCTACATAATCTGCCACTTCTAGAAAGGCTTCCCCCCCGACCACAGAGAGCAGAACCGAGGCCAGCGTCTGCTGTTTGAGAAGCATCACTATCTGGTGAGGACCTAACTTTCTCGCTTTTGGCACTGACACCCCTTCCCCACCGCCACCACCACCACCACCACCACACACACATACACACTCACACACAAACACACGCAAGGCTCAAGTCCTGCTGGGCTTCTGGTGGTTTCCTGAACATCCACCCTTTTTCCCCCATACCTCCAGCCTTCAGATGATTGCTGCTCTGGCCAGTGGTATGACTGCAACCTTGTGAGAGACCCAAAGCCAGAACCACTAGCTAAGGCATTCTGGGATTACTGACCCTCAGGACTATATGGTAATAAATTCTGTTGTTTTAAGCTGCTATGTTTTGGGGGAAAATCAATACACAGCAGTGGATAATCATAAATCACCTTTCTTGGCCTGGCATTGTTACAAATAGAGAGGAGGATATAAGTAACCTATTGTTATTTTGCTCAGAGTAGGCAAAACTATGAGCACAAGCAGCTATGATAGAATTACCCTTAACACAGCTCAATCCAATCTGGGGTTGCTACACATTGCGTCAACATTAGTCAAACCACTGTCTAACAGATTGCATTTTCTGCGTGTGTTCCAGCAAATGAAGTACAGTCATGCTCCCACCAAATTTAGGAATGGACAGTGCAGAAGTGAAAAGAGACCAGACACGTGCCACTAATGCAAAGCATAAGTGGGAGAGAGCCAGAGAAGGCACGGAGCTACTCACAAGCTAGTAACTGGGTGAAATCAGGCCTGCAATGTCTGAGCTGGCATCTTCCCTTCCATTTCTCGTGAAGTGAAGGCAGACAAGGGAAAGACTGTTTTGCCAGTCTCAGAAAATAACAGACTGTCCTCCAATTCTCAAGGTGGGGGTGGAAGCAGTAGGCTAAAGGTCACAGCATTGTGCTAGTCTGATAGGACCACAGCTTAGCTGCCACACCAAATCGTCCTCAATGCAGCTGTCTATGCAATCATTTCTGGAAGGAGTAACTGAAGAAGGCAGCAGAATCCGGTGGTACATAGGTTCTTGTCTGTGACCTGCAAATCTACACGCCTGTAGTGAAATATGGCTCTCGATGAATAGTGACACAGCCTAAACTTACCTCCTGTGCTCCCTGTCTCCTCCGTCTCTGGTCTCGCCACCTTTCTCCTGCTGTGATGGCCAGTGCCCTTGATTCCACAATTATTGGGAACCTACTCTATGTGTTCTCAGTGTTCATACCTTTCTTTTGCTATTAAGCTTGTGTACAGGAGGGAATCTTTACATGCCTTCCCCTATATCTTACTAACTTCAGGTTGATGTGCTATCTCACCAGGAAGACTATTAGAATAAGCCTGTCCTTGATTGCGAAAGGATTCCGTAAGCTCTGTAAAGGAAGCTAGATTTTATTCTCAAGATAATGGCAAGACATCAGCAGATGGCATAATAAGAATGTCACTCTGGTGGGATTTTATTCTCAAGATAATGGCAAGACATCAGCAGATGGCATAATAAGAATGTCACTCTGGTGTATTAGTGAAGGGCAATGGTGGTTCGGTGGTAGAATTCTCACCTTCCATGTGGGACACCTGGGTTTGATTCCTAGCCAGTGCACCCCATAAACAGTCAGTGGAGGCTTGTGTGTTGCAATGTGATGAACAGGTTTCAGAGGAACTTCCAGTCTAAGACACATAATAACAAAGGCCTAGCAATCTATTTATGAAAATCAGCCAATGAAAACTCTATGGAGCACAATGGTCTAATCTGCAACCAGTCATGGGGATGGCACAGGACTTGGCAGCATTTCATTCTGTTGTGCATGGGGTTGACATGAGTTGGGGGCTGACTTGACAGCAGCTAACAATGATAACGTATTGGTAGAGTAGGAATTGGAGTCTGGGGGATCAGTCAAGAGCCTGACGAGGTAATCTTAGGGAGAGATGTTGGCTAGAAGAAATGGTACCTAGTAGTTCCCTACTCTTTCCTTTTAATATGAAACTAAAGTTGACATGATTAGGACATTCATCCATGAGTGAGTCAACGATCATTGGCACATGCAAGCCATGTTTCCAGCACTGTGCAAGAAGCAAGCATGCAAGGATGAGTCTTCCCTGGTTCTGCACTCACAGGGCTCATAGGGGCTTGACATTAGACGTCCATCCTAATACTGGTAAAACAAGCTCATCAGCTTTATAATTATGCATTTCATGCAGGCTTAATAAGATAGTAGACACATGAGGTAAGTGCAGGATAATTGCTTAAAATTGAGGCAAGACATTTTTCTTATACCCTGTAGGTATTAGCATTTACTGACCCAGACAAGCATCTTATTAAAACCTTCTTTATTTCAGTCATTTATTATATACCAAACTTAGCCTAGGAGGAAAAAAGTTACAGTGACACTCTCTTCTGTTCACTTTAATTCTCTCTTCCGGAAATTATTTTCACACACTTAGTGCAAGAACAATAAGCATCTATTTAGTGTTTTTAACATTCAGGATACTTTATACTTACAAACTAGTAAAAAAAAAAAAAAATCCACAATGGCATATTAGGTATTTGATTTTCCAGGAATCATTCATTTTACAAAGAAAAAAAAAAAAGAATTTGCTTTGCTTCTCAGATAGGACTGATTTATTTTTGTGTGAGTTTTATAGGATTTCCATCCCTTGTTCTGCAGTCAGCATTGACAATCTAGCTCTGTTGTACTTTTATCATCTTTCTTTTGTGGACCAGCTGGGAAGGGGAAGGGAGTACTGGGCAAGCAGCTGGGGTGGACTGGAGGGTCGATGGATTTGTTGCAATGAGAAAACATTTCTTGACTCCTCCCCTCCAGCCAACACTGAGGTGGAGACCCTTTCATGTCTCCCTGGGCTTGCCCTGTCACAGCACTCCTGACTGTGCTGTGCTTGTGCGTCTGCTTGGCCTGTTCTCTGGACGAACCCCAGCCCCACTATTGCCTCCTCAGCAGTGATCACAGTGCCTGCCTCATGGAGGATGCTGGGTAACCTGCTCACTGACTGACTGAACACAAATGAAAAGTTTTCTCTCACTGTGTCCCTGTGACAGAATGAAGCGTCTCAGTGGGTAAAATTGTTGTTTTTAAAACTATAAGCATTCTTAGTCATGACCATTAAAATAGCAAAAAAAGTTTTTAATTACTGCTAGTGAGGTAACCACTGTCAGTTTGTCCTACAAACTGGTGGCTTGCATGCAGTTACGATTATGGAAACTATGCCACTGGGATTTCAGATACTAACAAAGTCATCTATGGTGGACAGGTTTCAGCTGAGCTTCCAGACTAAGATAGACAAGGAAAAAAGACCTGGCAATCTACTTCCAAAAATTAGGCAATCAAACTCCATGGATTACAACAGAATATTATTCAATACAGTGTTAGAAGATGAGCCCCTTAGGCTGGAAAACACTCAAAACATACAGGGGCTGCAACAATAGGCTTGATAAAATCAACAATCGTGAAGATGGCACAAGATTGGGCAATGCTTTCATTCTGTTGTACATGGGGTCACCATGAGTTTGAACCAACTCCATGGCAACTAACAACAACAAGTGAGAAAACGAAGAAAACTTAATGCTCTAATTTATCCCACGCACTATACCAGAACACCTAGCTTCCCACCATTGGACAATTCCACCCTGGACAAGCACTGAATGAGCTCTAAAATCAAACGTCCAAATTTGCACACTTCCAAACTTAGCTTCAATTAATTTGCATGAGAGCCATACACATCCACTCACTGTTTCCCACACATGCCTCCACCTTCCACCCTCCCTACCTCTGACCATGTCCTTTCCCCAGCCTCAGAATGCTCTTCCCCCTTTCCTTTTCATTTACTGGAATCACTCTACTACCTCATAGGCTGTGAGGATTATCAGAGTGAATTCATGCAAAGTGCTTAGCAAGAAACCTGGCACAGAGCAAGCTATGTAAAAATTTGCTCTCATTTGGCCAAGCAGAGACTGTAGTCAGTGAACTAGTTCAGTCAGCAGAAATTCACATAGAATAATGAGTTGTTCAAATAAAACATTCATTATTACCTCTCTTTACTTAGAATCATTTCTGTTGTTCTAATTTAGTCATGTCTAATACTGAATATATTGTGGACTTCCAGAAGAACAAACAAACCAGTCTTACAAGAATTATAGCCAGAATGTTCCTTAGAAGTGAGGATGGGGAGACTTTAACTTGCTTACTTTGGACATGTCATTAGGAAAGACAAATCCCTAGAAAAGGACGTCATGTTTGGTAAAGTAGACAGTCAGCAAAAATGAGGGAAACCCTCACTGAGATGGATTGACACAATAGCCACAACAAGGGACTCAAACATAACAACAATCGTGAAGATGGTGCAGGACTTGGCAACGTTTTGTTCTACTATACCTAAGGTTGCCATGAGTCAAAGCTGACTCAATGGCAACTAACAACAGGAGACTACTGATGTAGCTAAACTCATGCATTAAACAGATGAAATATCTTTCATGTATTTCTTTGTTTTCTTTTTTCTCTTAAAAGTAATGTTTAGTTTTTGAATTTTTTTTTTGGCTTTAGAAACGTGAAAAATATTTCTGAAGTCAAGAATTTCTCCTTTACATTTCTGTTATGTTCAGCACACATCTTAACTAATTTTAACTCTCCATTACTCTCTCAGGTTCTGATGACATGAGAGATTCCAATAACATCCCATTATAGTTTACTGTAAAGTTCGGTTCTTAACATTCTGTCCCTTTGGGACTTAAAACTGAAGAACTAAAATAAAAGGAGTGGCTAGCATAATCATTTGAAACATTCTCTCTCAACACGTTTTCATAGATTCAGATCCCTTACATAAATTTTAAAATATTTGGGCAAAGGATTATAAATATTCTTCACATTCAGGATCCGAGTGTTTTATTGCTGTTTGTGTTTTTTTCCCTCATTGTGTGGATGGATGGGGCCTGGGGGTAAGAAAGGTGATGAACTCAAAGGTATAAGTAGCAGATAATGATACTTCTCTCTTAAATTTGAGAAAGGACTTAATGAACCAGTCTTATCAAAGCCAGACTTGTTTCAGAAGCATAAACAAAGAGCCTTTAGAAAATGGAGAGAAGCCAGGAGATAAGTTCTAGAACAATAAGTATGGATGTCCCAGTACTAACACCTCTGCTTTTTTCCTCGTCAAGTAAAGGGGAAGTGCAGGCCGGAGTCTTAGAAACACTGCTTA
The DNA here is from genome assembly GCF_000243295.1 of Trichechus manatus latirostris. Lineage (NCBI taxonomy): Eukaryota > Metazoa > Chordata > Mammalia > Sirenia > Trichechidae > Trichechus > Trichechus manatus. Next base: position 895,896 of record NW_004444146.1, on the reverse strand, counting down.
TTGGCCTGACGTCATGGATGGAAATTTCCCTGGTTATTTCTACAGTGGTAAGTCTAGCCTGAATGTAAGAACTGAAACCATCTCTCACTTTTGAGATCACCAAGAACTACTGTGAAAATCACTAGCTCCCCAGCCATTTTCAATAAATTGTTTGTCTTTTTAACAACAGTCCTCTTAAATCAGTCACAACACCGGGGTATCCCCAGGGCACAGCAGTGACGTGTGAGTTTTCCCACTATTGGGAGTCAATCAGAATCAACCTCAAGGATCAGATGGCAAGGTGAGGAAATTACAGTCAATGTAGGGATGAACTGAAGGTCTGAGGCTGGCCCTACAGGGTCAGAGAAGCTCCTTTTGGTAAACCTGATGTCTCCACTGAAACCTGAATTTGCTTTACTTCCTGCATTTGAGCTTTGTTCTGCATTTTTCTGCCATTCTAACCAGGATCATCTATTGTGCTCTGGGTCAGATTGGTCAGTGGAAGCACAAGGACTTTGAAATCAAATATATTCCTGTATATATTCACCAGGCAGGTTGGCTAACATTTCTGATCCTCCATTTCCTCCATGTACAAAGTGGGAAGAATAATGTCTACTTTGCATGATTGTTGTGGGGTTTAAAGGCAGCATGTGTAAAGGTCCTGGCACCGTAGCTGGCATATAGTAGGCATTTAGTAAATGGAGTTATATTATGCTGACTCTTTTAGTACTGATAACCAGTTGCTGTTGAGTCGACCTGAACTCATGGTGACCTCATGGCTGCTACAATGGAGTTGAACAAACCAATAATCTTGAAGATGGTACAAGACTGGGCAATGTTTCCTTCTGTTGTACATGGGGTCACCGTGAGTTGGAGGCAATTCCATGGCAACTAACAACGAGTAAGAAAACAAAGAAAACTAAATGTCGGAGTAGAACTACGCCCCCAAAGGATTTTCACTGGCGGATTGTTCGGAAGTAGATCACCAGGCCTTTATTCCAAGACTAGTTTGGGTGGACTTGAGCCTCCAACCTTTTGTTTAGCAGCTGAGTGTGTTAACTGTTTGCATCACCCAGGGACTCCTTATAGTAGTAACAGTAGACACTATTTCATTGATTTTGTTACAACAGTAGTGATGTTGGTGGTGGTATGAATGCCTTTTTCTTTGTTTTCCACTGTAATTCATTTGACTATTTTTATGTAGGAACAAAAGGGAGACATTGAGCTCACCCATTTTGAAGTGTAAACTCAGAGTCCTGTGATTTTTAACATAGTTGAGGTGTTTTGTAAATGGAATACTTAAAGATTCCTTACGGTTCGGGTCATGGAAATTCAACGATGTGTTGCGCCTGCAAGACCGGATGTTGCAATATCTTATTCACAGATTTAAATGCCATTCTCTCTTTGATAGAGGTGAATCATTTGCAGCTGCAATTATTATTGTTTCCAAAGGAATCACTGCATTGTTCCTACAAAATATCAAGCTACATTTATCAGTACGTTGGTCAACAATGACAGTCACCATATAATTTTAACAATGACAACATTTCCTCACCCTCATCATTTTTATTCCTGACCTTTTCTTCTCAGTGGCTTGCATTTGCAGTCTTTGTCTCAGTGACATTTGGCTTCTGTACCTCATAAAGTATGTTTTCCAGTTCATGTCTTAATATCAAGCACCAGGACAAATTGATCACAATAAAACTGTAAGCTAAAGAAGAAATCTCACAGCCTATTCTCCTTTTCTCATTTTCATGATATAATAATAAAAGTGGCTTAGATCACGGCATATAAGGTTGGGCTGAGCAATTAAATCAACACACTTTTAGGAATTGAGTCTTCTCCTCAGGAGCCTTAGGTGGGAGGCATTTATTTAGAAAAGGAGCCATTTGGCCTCTATTAAGTCCTGGGAAAAGGAAGAGGATTTGAATGGGAACATAACCTCATGGGGAGCAGAAGCAGATGCTTGCCAGGCTTGGATGGTTCCAGAAAGGCAAGGGGGGATGGGAGTAAGAATTACAAACGAGCTAACTTTGTAAAGGGGTGGGTAGTTCCTGAAAAGGCCCTAATATGCTATTAGAGAATTACCTGCTGAATTATTTGGAAGGCGATAGAACTTATTTTAGACATTGAATGCCTTTGAGCTAGTTGGTTACAGAGAAAAGTTGCTGGGGTGGGGGTGCAGAACTAAACTTTTCCCTCTGCATTTCCCAGACTTTTCTTGAGTCTCACGCTGTGACTGCACCTTACAGTGGGATGGCGAGATCTGGGAGAGAACATTGCAGAAGGATTATTATTTTTTTTTTGCTTTAAATAAGCCACATAGTAGCATCTAGAAAGTATTATTCAGGCTAGATAGAGCTATAAGAAGTACTTCATACAAGAACAGATAGTAGAACACACTGGCTTCTCTCTCAATAGCTTTTCAAGGGCATATGGTCCTATGTATACTGCTACCCTGACAACCACACCCCTGCCAGACTGGAGGACCTCAAGCTTGTCAGCTCTGCTGGCTTCTCTATGGCAAATCTGAAATGCGCTTGGGGGTATGAGGGGTGTCACTGAGTCGAGCTTTTAATGGACAGATGAACATCTCACTGAAATGTCCCTGTATTTGCAAGTAATTGGTGGCCTAATTCCATCCTAATTGACAGCATCAACACCAAGCCCACATGCATAAAGCAATTGAACTGCCTTCCACCCCCAGCCTTACAGATGGCTCACGTAGCTCAGGCAGACTTGAGTGCATTAATTGATTGAGAAGTATGGGAAACCCTCGTGTGCCTGATATGTCGTGAAAAGATGCCTTGTGATATGTGACTACAAGCTTCTTAAAGGCTCATTTTGCCTGTAAAGGAGCAAGGAAAAAAGAAAAGAGAGAGAGAGAAAGAATTCTTTGATCCCTACACCTAAATATCAGAATTGAAAGAGAGAGATAGCTGCTGTTGAATCGACTCTGACTCATGGTGACCTTGTGTACAACAGAACAAAACATTGCCCGGTCCTGCGTCATTCTCACAATCACTGGCATATTCAAGCCCATCATTGCGGCTATTGTGCCAATCCATCACACTGAGGGTCTTCCTCACCCTTGCTGGCCCTCTACTTCACCAAACATGATGACCTCCTCCAGTGATTGATCCCTCCTGATGACATGTCCAAAGCAAGCAATTTGGATAATGTTCTGCTGCGATTCATGAGGCTTTCACTGGCTGATTTTCAAAAGTAGGTCGCCAGGCCTTTCTCCCTAGTCTGTCTTGGTCTGGAAGCTCTGCTGAAGTCTGTCCACCATGGGTGACCCTGCTGGTATTTGAAATACCAGTGGCATCCCTTCTAGGATCATAAAAATACTCAAGCCACCACAGTACAACAAACTGACAAGATGGTTGGTGGAAATATCAGAATAGCGGACTGGAAAGGGTCCTGGGCTTATAATCAAAGGCCTACATCTGAGTCAGTTTTGGCACTTTGTGAAGTGTGTCTGTGACCCTGAGGGGCCGAGATTTCACCTGGTTCTGTGCTGGGCTCTTCAGCAAATGTTATATTGAATACTAAAGCCATTGATCTTTTGTTTCCCTTTGAAAAAACTAGTCAGATGAAGAATGACTAGGTTATGATATAAAATATAGATTTATAATAATAATAAAATAATAGATGCTTTTTTCTGAGGACTTTCTATGTGGCAGGCACTTAACATATACCATGCATGTTAAACACTTTACAAATACCATCTCATTTCATCCTTACAGTAGCCTTATGAGAAAGTTCGGATCGAAGCTGATAAATCTCAGGTGTCAAAGCTCTTCAGCGGTGGTAGTAGAGGTGAATCCAGATTTACCTTATTCTAAATCCAGAGCTACACTGTCTTATCTTTCAGCAGATCTATATTTCAGCGTCTTAGTACTATGTGGAAGAACCTATATTTTCCTGAAGTAATGAAGGTGCCCTGGTGGCACAGTGATTAAGCATTTGGCTACTAAATGAAAGGTCAGCAGTTTGAACCTACTAGCCCTTCTGTGGAAGAAAGATGTGGCAGTATGCTTCCACAAACATTTACGGCCTTGGAAACTCGATGGGGCAATTCTACTCTGTGCTACTGGATCCTTATAAGTTGGATTTGACTTGACGGCAACGGGTAATGAAGCAGTGACTAATAAAGTCATTAGCATTTCTAATCATTTGGTTTTACCAGTTGCTGTCGTGTCCAACTCATGACGACCCTATGTGTGTCAGAGTATAACTGTGCTCCATAGAGTTTTCATGGCTGTGACCTTTTGAAAGTAGCTCTCCAGGCCTTTCTTCCTAGGTGCCTGTGGGTAGACTTGAACTTCCAACCTTTCAGTTAGCAACTGATCATGTTAACCAAATATATTAACTGTTTATACCACCCAGGGACTCTCTTTCAGTTTTAATGACTATAAAATATTTCAAAATTTTCCTTTTATGTTCTGAAGGGAGATATTTTGCATTTTGCCTTTATGAGGTCATCCCTTTTTCCTTCACCTGCTCTCCTGTCCATTACTGACTCCTTTCCACTGGAGCCCTGGGGGTCACTGAACACGGCTCCAAAATTTGTCCTTTTAAATTTTTTTTTAATCCCTATCATCAAAGTGACCTACAGATGAAACTTACAATTCAGGTGCGTGCGCGCTTGCAGTGCTATGTTCTTCTAAACAAGGAAAACTCTTGTTTATGCAGCTGCGAGCTCATCCAATGTTCTGTTTTGATTTTCTTCTTGTTGTTGCTTTGCTGCTGATGCTGTTGCTGTTATTTTCCCTCCAAACACTGAGGTTGAGAGAGATAAACCTTGGAGAGTATGTTTCACAAAAGCTTTTGAACTTCTCTGGCAAAACAGAACCTGTAAGTCCCAAAACGACTCTGGACCTCCGGAAAAAGTGCATTTTCTAGCCATGATCTCATCTGATCTCTTGTTCACAGAAAGAACATGTTCAGGATATCTGTTATCAGAAAAAGAGAAACTAGACCCCACACGGCTGAAGTTTTAGGCAGACAGTAATATTGAAGAAAATTATTTTTTAATAATCCACTAAGGTATTAACGCCAAATAAAGTGATACGTTCTATTTTCCTAGTCATAAAAATTGGCTTTTCTTTTCTAGTGGCTGAGCTCTTCAATCATTTCTACCCCCAAGGACTCTGAGTCTCTTTTAAAATAATAATTAAAAAAAAAACCAAACACGTTGCCATCGAGTTGATTCTCATAGTGACCCTATAGTACAGAGTACAACTGCCTTATAGGGTTTCCGAGGCTGTAATCTTTACAAAAGCAAACTGCCACATCTTTTTCCCGAGGAGGGTAGTTGGTGAGTTCAAACTGCTAACCTTTTGGTGACCAGATCAGCACTTAACCACTGTGCCACCAGGTTTCCTTGAGTCTCTTCTAAAAAAAACGAAACCCATTGCCATTGAGTCGATTCTGACTCATAGCGATCCTATAGGACAGAGTAGAACTGTCCCATAGGGTTGCCAAGGAGAGGCTGGTGGATTTGAACTGCTGATCTTTTGATTAGCAGCTGAGCTCTTAACCACTGCACCACCAGAGTCTCTTCTAGGCCTGTTTAAATCACACCACGGGCAATCTCTTTTGCTGTCTATGCACAGTGGCCTCTGGCCCTGGGATCTGTTCAAATCTTCCAGTGACATTAAAAAAATTGTGTGCTAAGTTCATCTTAAGATCTAGGATTTTTTTTTTTTTTCATCTCCTTCGACCACCCGTCTCAGATACATGTTGGAGACACCAGAGGTCTATCTCAGACACCTTCCTGAGTATTCAATAAACCACTTTGGGCACTAGAAGTGTTTTTCTGCAGCTCTTGAAGCCCTTTGCGACGGCCTTATTTATCTCTTTCCTTTGTTTCTCTCTCACCCAGTCTTCACCAGTAATCATCTCAAACTTTATATGGAATGTCCCTACTCTTACAGTGTGGGATTTTTATTTTTGTTTTTTTTTTAGGATCTGAAACAAGAAGAATGACTCAGTGACATGAACAGTTCCCACATGCTAGTATTATGGCTCTAGCACCTTCTGACAAGATCCCAGCCTCACGCCTCCCGAAGGACATGCTGCCGCTGCCCTGACCCTCACACAAAGGTCAGCTCCTCTGGGCTTTGGGGCCAGGGCAATCTGGATGACTGGAATTATATGGAGGTCAGTTTGCTCTCACTCAGCCCCGAGTCAGAGTGTGATCAGCACGTCTAGGCTTGGAGTTAGGAAAGTTCTGAGAAGTCAGCTGGGAAGCAGTCCCTCTGCCTTGTTCCATTCTAGTATGTACAGTCTCTCCTGAGCTGCTAACGTCACAAGGTGCGGAGGACCAATAAACTATCATCATGCACACCCATGGTAGCTCTTAGGAGACATTCTGAGAAATATCATTCAAGAAATACTGTTGCACAATGGAATTAATTTACACAGGTAACTCGTAGGACCCAAGTTTTTATTATTTCTTTAATCTCATAAAATTTCCATGACTTAAGCACCTGGGAAAGCTATTGAGCGTAACTGGGCATCCCGTTAGACAGGCCTAAAGGAGAGCAGATGGAAATTCTGAGGGTGAAATAAGAACAGATGGGAACTCTGCAGGTGAAACTTGAACTTGAGTTATTTCAAAGTTCACATTGCTGAACATAAAATCCCATTAAACACATTCTGATAAAGAGTTAAACTGACAAGCTGCATGGTGACCTCCCTCCTTATGAATTTCCAATGGCACTTAGCTGTCAACAATTTCTGTAGCAGGGGTTAAAAAAGCACTTCCTTAAAGTAGGCCTGCTCGTTTGCAAATGGCAGATTGTGAAGCCGTGCTTTCTCCTACCTGGTACTGCATGAAGGCAGCAGTGTGGTTATAAACAGGGAGAAAGGATTTAGCCTCTTTCTTTTTCTTTTTTAGCCAGTTGCTGGCCTCTCCCTGTAATTTCCCTGTCTCCACTTAGACAGCTGCGTGCCCGCAGAAAGCCCTGTTGGCAAGGAGGCAGGAGAGGCCAGGCAGGCTGACCTGGACCCTGGCTGGTCAGAAGCTTCTGGGGTTTTGAAGAGATGTTGCCTCACCCCACAAATGTCCTCTTCTGTGAAAGAGGCCAGCCTGTCTGACACAAGTATAGTCAGGGCAGGCCGGGGCTGGCATCAATGTGGTGTTTACGGGTGCTGGGTGGGTTCACCACCTACTCTTTTTTTCAATGATACAGAACTCTGCAGGTAGTAGGAGACACACAGTTTCTAAATTTAGCTGAGTCTGTGTAAGTGACCTGAGAAGCCTCAAGGAAAGCTTTTTCTTTGGTGGAAGAAGTTGGCTCTTTTCCTTGTGGCCTTACTATCTGACGTCAGATGGTCAGGAGAATCTGGATGGGGTGTGGGGCTGTACTCCATGCAGGCTCCCAACGCTAGCTGGATGGGACCCAACACCAGAGCCTCCATGGGGCAAGGTAACACTCACTCCTCTACCACTCTCTCTCTGGGTTGGCCTTTCCTGTATTTAAGAAGGGAAGGCTTGTGGGTGTGAGGATTTCTTATACCAGTGGTGAGGGCTGAAGAAGTTAGGGGAGAGAGCTCTCTCTTTTTATCTCCAGGAGTCCAAATTATCCTTCTCAGAAAAAAAAAGTCACAGTTATTTGCATGGGACATAAGTATACTAAAAAATTATTCATTATTTATCTGAAAATCAGCTTCAGCTGTATTTTTATTTATTAAATTTGGCAACCTTAGTCAGGTTAGAAGAAGCAATAGTTAGCTTTGGAATGATTGAAATGTTTTAGAAAGACATGTACTCAGCATGCCCAAAGGGGCTCAAATTGTGAGTGTAGTTTGCTTTGTTCACTAAGATTGGGATGTAGGGCCTTTGACACAGTCAGATAAAAGAATAAAAACTTACTTATGTAGTCATCTGTGATTTTAAATATGTCAGATGTCACACATCTAGGTGCTTCCAAAAAGAGGTGATATTAAAAATATTCAACAATCATACTGGCATAATCAATTATAATAGAATCTGGTATTCTCCCCAAAATGATGCTGGCTTTGCACAGCTGGGATGGCAGTGCTAGCGAACACCAGTGAGACATTGACCTTGCTTCCGAACAGGCCCTCAAAGCTGTGAGACTGTCTAAAACTGTACTTAAAAGCTTAGTGTTTTACTGTTGATTTGGTTTTTGTTGTTGATTTGTGACTTAGGAGACCCGTGTGTTACAGAGTAGCATGCTCTATAGGGTTTTCTTGGCTGTGATCTTTACGGAAACCAGGCCTGTTTTTTTCTGCAGTGCATCAGGGTGAGTTTGAACTGCCAATGTTTTGGTTACAAGCCTAGGACAAACTGTGTCACTCAGGGACCTTGACAGTTTTAGTGTTCCAGATGGCATCTTCATGGCCAAAATTGATCAAGGGGTCACTATCAGTAAAATAGGGAGAACAATATTTGCTTTATAAATTTATTGTGGAAATCATGCCTGACATTAACTTCTTAATAAATGACAACTGCTACTATTATTATTCAGAGTCCCTAGGCAGTGTAAACACTTAACGTGTTCGGCTGCTAACTGAAAGGTTGGAGGTTCAACTCCACCCAGAGGCACCTCAGAAGAAAGGCCTGGTGATCTACTTCTGAAAAATCCACCTTTTAAAACCTTATGGAGCACTATTTTACTCTGACACACATGAGGCTGGCTCAGACATTAGTCAGTGACTAAATTTTTGTTTTTTCAGTTAGTTTTTATATTTCTGTGTGAACAAACCCTCAGTTTTTGAGATGCATCTACCTTGTTTTAAGCATTACAGGGACAATAAACAATTTAAAGTGTCACATTTAGGGTTGCCAGATAAAATACAGGGCAACGGGTTAAATTTAAATTTCAGATAAACAATAGATAATTTTTTCAGGATGCATAAGTCACAAATATTGCATGGGACATACGTATACTAAACAATTATTCATTGTTTATCTGAAATCCAAATTCAGCTGCATATTTATTTATTAAACCTGGCAATCCTAGCCAGGCTAGAAGAAGCAATGGTTAGTTTGGAATGACTGAACTATTTTAGGAAGACATGCAGGTCAGCATGTAGAAGGTCCTAGTATGGAGAGCTTGGGTGAAGCAGTGATTCACAGGCTTACTTGTGTTTACTTATTAATCTGTAGGGCACAATTTCACATGGAAATTTCTTTTGTGAAATTGTGCACTACAAATTATTAAGTAAACATAAGTAAGCCCGTGTGTATCTTGCTTATTGGGTAATCAGTCCCTGAAGCGGTATGCACAAGCATCGGTCTGCAAGCTGAACTCAAAACCAAACCCACTGCCTTTGAGTTGATTCTGACTCATAGTGACCCCATAGGGTTCCCAAGGCTGTAAATATCTGCGGAAACAGACTCTTCCATCTTTCTTCCATGGAGCCACTGGTAGTTTGGAACCACTGACCTAGCAGTTAGCAGTCGATTGCATTGTGTTTCATATCCCAGTATGCTCTAGGGAATGTGCTGTTTTGCTTGAAGGAATTGTATTGTGTTTGTCAACAAATGGTTTAGGACCGTGCAGGAGATGTGGCGGCCACAGATGACTGGCTTCCCTGAGGCCTGAGCAGACAATCTGTGCAAGAGGCAGAGTTGGGGTGAAAATTCAGGTCATTTTGAATCCAGAATCCTTAATCCGGATACCCAAAGATGGACATCTCAGCAACCCGAGATTCAGAGACCACATGGGGATTTGGAAAATGAGTCCAGTTCTGAGGTGCTCTAGTGAAGTACATGATTATGCGGCTACATAATCATTGTGACTTTTTAGATCTCCTTTATATTTCTAAAGGAGCCCTGGTGGCACAGTAGTTAAGTGCTGGGCTGCCAACTGAAAGGTTGGCAGTTCGAATCTACCAGCCACTCCGTGGTGAGAAAGATGTGGCGATCTGCTCCCCTTAAGATTTTAGCCTTGGAAATGCTTTGGGGCTGTTTTATCCTGTCCTATAGGATGCTGTGAGTCAGAATCGACTTGGTGACAACGGATTTTTTAAATATTTCTAAGTAACCCTTGGTGGCCAGGGAAACACTTGTTGAAATATCAAAAATGTCCAAGAAATGTTTCCTAACAATTTTTGTTGAAAGACACCTGTAACAATCAGATGTGTTCTGAGGGCATGATTATTCAATTAGTGGTCATTGTTGATGTGTTGGGAACAAAATTCACTGCTACTTACCTAAGATTTAACACATTAGTACAAATAACAAATGAGTCCCTGGGTAACTTGGCTGCTAACTGAAAGGCTGGCGGTTTGAATCCATCCAGAGGGGCCTGGAAAGAAAGCCCTAGTAATCTACTTCCGAAAAATCAGCTGTTGAAAACCCTATGAAGCACAGTTCTACTCTGACATTCATAGGCGCTCCATGAGTCAACTCATGGCAACTGGTTTTTTGTAAGTCACAAAAAGTGAGGTCTCTGAAAGAAACAATAATCTGGTTTCTCAAGGCAATGGTGATTAAAAACTTCTCTATGGCCAAAGGACAATAGAGCATTTGAACATGGGAGGTGAAGATATGGAAAAATAGAAGGAAAAAGGAACTATTAAGGGAGACCCTGAGACACCATCGTTTGGATCTTACAAAGGATCTCACCAGTAAGTCGAGGGAAAAATCTAGAATAAAAAAAAAGTTTTTAAATGAAGGGAAGAAGGCTGACTTACAAAGAATAATGATTTTAGCACCAAATTTTTAATATTCTGTATTATATCACCAATATAATTGGTGCTTCCACTTTATGGTTTCTGGTGACAAGAATAATTGTCCTGTAGTGTTCCAAAGTGCACACTCAGGATCCCACGTCAAAAAGTCTAGTATATCACTTTCCTGAGTATGCCCAGACATCCGTGGCTTGCTGGGGCCAGATGGTCTGGTCTTAGGGAAGGACTTCACGTCTCCTACATGTTCTGTCAGGAGCTCTGGTGGTGCAGTGGTTAAAGTGCTCAGCTGCTCATGAAGGGTCAGTGGTTCGAAACCACCAAAAGCTCTGTGGGAGAAAGATATGGCAGTCTGCTTCCATAAAGATTACAGCCTAGAAAACCCACAGGGCAGTTCTATTCTCTCCAGTAGGGTCTCTGTGAGTCTGAATTAACTTGATGTCAATGGGTTAAACAAGTATATATCCTGTTGCTGTTATTCTTGGTGGAGTGGATTTGTACTAGACATGTCTGGGAAATGTGATGAGGCCGGAAATCCCTGTCCCTTTCACTGAAGCCAGCACTTGTTCAGATAACTGCCTGAGTCAAAGTTGTTCTTTAAGATGTGACAATGGATAAAACTTTCCAGTATTTGGCCGAGATTCTCAATGATCAATTTCACCATTGAAACACTCTGCTAGGAATTAACTCATTTAATCCACAGCTATTTATTAAGTACCTACTATGTACCAAGCCCTGTGCTAACCAGTTGCCATTGAGTCAGTCTTACTCATGGCAACCCCACGTGTGTCAGAGTAGAACTATGCTCCACAGGGTTTTCAATGACTGATTTTTCACGAGTAGGTAGCCAGGACTTTCTTCTGAGGTACCTCTGGGTGGACTTCTTGTTAGCAGCCGAGAGCATTAACTTCACACCAGCCATGACATAGAAGTTAGAGTTAATTTAGAATCTATCTCTGACTTAAAATCACTCCTCCCCTTTCTATGACTGAAAGACAGTATATTCCATACTGTTATGGATTGAATTGTGTCCTCCAAAATATGTGTATCAACTTGGTTAGGCCATGATTCCCAGTATTGTGTGGTTGTCCTCCATTTTGTGATTGTAATTTTCCTATGTGTTGTAAATCCTAATCTCTGCCTATGGTTAATGAGGCAAGATTAGATTATGTTAACGAGGATTAGGCTGGGATTGTAACATAACACCCTTACTAAGGTCACATCCCTGATCCAATGTAAAGGGAGTTCCCCTGGGGTGTGGCCTGCACTACCTTTTATCTTACAAGAGATAAAAGGAAAAGGAGGCAGCGGAGAGTGGGGGTACCTCATACCATCAAGAAAGCAGTGCCGGGAGCAGAGTGGGTCTTTTGGACCTGGGGTTCCTGCGTGGAGAAACTCCTAGCCAGGGGAAGATTGATGAGAAGGACCTTCCTCCAAAGCTGACAGACAGAGAAAGCCTTCTCCTGGGGCTGACGTCCTGAATTTGGACTTCTAGCCTACTAGACTGAGAAAATAAATTTCTCTTTGTTAAAGCCATTCACTTGTGGTTTTTCTGTTAGAGCAGCACTAGATGACTAAGTCACAGATGTCACTGGGATGCTGAAAGTCCACTAAGATGAAAAGTACTTTGTGAGATGTTTATAATGATAACTACCAGCATTATTGTATACGCATGTGGAGTGGCTAGCTGTGCACTTGAAACCAACAGTTTCCATTTGTGTGCCTTTTTAACCTCATCAAATATCTAATTTTTACCTGCTTTTCATTATGAGTAAAAGTCTGAGATTCTACTTAGGAGGAATAAATTCCAGGAGCATATATAATGTCAAGGTGGATCCAAAGCCTTTCAAAAATACTTTAAATCATTGGTGGGTCCTATCAAGAGGCCTTCCCTGACCACCATATTTTAATAGATTCCCCTTTTCTTATTCTCATATGCAGAACCCTACTGTTTTCCATCATTGTCGTATCTTTTTAAAAACTTGAATTACCTTCTTAATAGTTTTTTACCAGTAATTATCTGTCTTCCATGATCAATATTGAACTCCACAGAGGCAGGTTAAATGCCTGTTTTGTTCATTATTTCATAGTGTCTAACACAGGGCTTGGGAGTTCCTGGGTGGTGCAAATGGTTAACACACTTGGGTGCTAATTACAGGTTGTTTGGAGTTCACTCAGAGGTGCTTCAGAAGAAAGGTCTGACAGCCTGCTTTGAAAAATTAGCCATTGAAAACCCTATGGAGCACAGTTCTACTCTGACACACATGGCTTCACCATGAGTCAGAAATAACTTGATGGTAACTGGTGGTTTATATGGTATATCTAACCGGCTAGACATTTCTCTCTCTCTCAACTTTGCTTTGTCTCTCTAATTCTGAAAAGCACTCCTCCACCTTCACCACTATTTTCCTCAGTAGAACTTGTCAGTATTTTTAGTAATCATGGCCCCCATCTGCTCCTGGTCCAGATTCCTAGTATTTTGGAAACCAAAGTGGGCTCAATCACTGGAAAACTACGGATCTTCTGAGAGAGAGAAATGGGGAACCCTCATTGATCAATTCGGTAGCTCCTTAGCCAGAAAGCTGAAGAGCAATTAGCTGTATACTCTGTCTCAGAGAATGGCACATTTCTTCCTGAACTCAGGAAAGCCCAGGAGGCACCTCCTGAAAAGTGGCATGATTCCCGTGTTCCTTCAGCGCTTGGGGATGCGCACCTCATGGCAGTAATGACTTCTATAATAGAGAAAGTCCTTTCAGACTTTGTTCCCTCTGTAAGCCAAATCAAAGGATCCTTCCCATTTCTAAGGCTCTTTACCTCCTCTCATTAGAAAAGGCTATGTTTTCTTTGAATTCTGGTGATAGTCTACATACCTAAACAATTTTGACAGTCTTCAGCTGCTGCTGCTGCTTCTGGTGCCTCTACAAGCCAAGAAAACTGTAACTCTTACAAGCACCATACACCACACACACACCACACACACACCACACACCGCACACCACACACATGCTATACTCATCACCACATACACACCAAAGACATAAATGCACTTGTATACACACATACCACATACACACGCACACACATCACATCACACACATAGCACACTGTGCACACAACACACACAACACACCACGTATACTGTACGCGTTATACACATCACCACACATACACATTATATGCATCACCACACATACATCAAACATGTATACACCCTCACAAATGCATGCACCATACACACACACTACACACACTCATACACACGCACACAGCACATAGGGTGCACACAATATACACAACACACCACACATACACACATGCTACACATAACACACACAGTATACACATCACCACACATACACCAAACATGTATACATACACTCTCACATGTGCACACACCATATAAACACACTACACGTACTCATACACACATACACTCACCACACACACACAGAGAACGTAGCATGCACACACACACACACACATAACACACACACACTATACACATCACCACACATACACCAAACATGTATACACTCTCACATATGCAAACACACATCACCACACACATTCATACCACATACACACCCACCACACACATAGCACACACACATACACACAGAAAGCCTGATATACTGAAAATTCTAGGGCTCATAAACAAGGAGAGAACTCAGTTGTGGGCTTATTTTAAAACATAAACAAACAAAATTTTTAGTATATTGCATACAGTGAAATAAAGTTTTTTTTTTTTAAATCTTAAAATTATCTTTCTTTCAACAAACTCAAAGTGATTTCATTTTTTTCATATCACTTTAAGGTAAATAAAGCAAATATTATTATTTTCATTTCACAGTTGGGGAAAATTGCCCAGAAAGGTGGTGGCTGCCCCTAGTCCTGTGGTTAGCCACAATGCCAGGAAAGATATTTCTATTCCAGTAGTGGCTTCCATGAGAATCTGCTGTCTTCCTCAAAGTTCAGTTATATGTTATTTGGGGAGATCTACAAGTGCCCCAAGTCTACATATTTCTAGGAATCAGGGTTAACTAGCATACCAGGCCTTTTTTTTTTTTTTTAATTGTGGTGGAAATTAACACAACAAAACATATGCAATTCAACAATTCCTATATCCAGGCCTTTTTTTTTTTTTTTGGTCTTGAAAAGTTATAAAATGATAATGACCTATCAGATTCCAAGCTTCCTATTTCTGTCACACAATCTAGCTATTTCAAAACTGGAATATGCCCAACCTAATGCTTCAGATATTATAATTGTTCAGAGTCTTACTATTGAGCTCTTCAAAAATTATGATAAGAAGTATTTGAAAGGGGAAGGAATTAGATGTGATTTGTGGATTTCTATACTTGAAAATTATTATACTTTTCCACTCTATGAGGTTTTGCCTCCGTATACAATTGATTCAATGGAACTAGTGTGTCATGCTGATGAACAGCTGGCTTTCTCTTTCCCCCCCTGAATAAGTGATTCATGATTTATTTTGGTCTTGTGAAGACACAGTCTCAGATTGTGATGACATACACAAACCATTTGACTGAATTCAGTAAAAATAAAGGAAAATAAACCAGAAGAACAAACAAGACAGTTGAATTCCATCAAGTATTTATTTTTATTTACATAATAACAGATAGCCGGTTTGATTGCATTTCCCTCTTTTAGATGGTCATTCCAATGTCATAAAGACCAGTGATTAAATTATAAAAGTGAACCTCTGTGCCCCATTCTTCTTTCCCTACAAAATGTGTTCACCATGAAAGGGAATTTAGTTTTTAGCATGGTTGGATAACTAAACACTTGAATTAAACAACATTTTCACGAGGGTTTATCTCCTACAGAAAACATTCTGTTTCCTTAACACTGGAGTAGGTGTTTCATTCAGTATCATAAACAGTTTACTTTACAGTTTTTTTTTTTACAAAATGTAGTAACTTTTCCTGGCTTCAGAAGGGTTTTGCAGCTGCAGCTTGTTATTGGCTCTGGGCTGCTGAGGTCAGAGGCCATCCACTTTGCAGATGCTGAAGGCTTAGATTTTGGCCTCTGGTTCCTGGTTTGTGGGTGAGATGAGGAAGGTTGGAAGGAAAGGGTAGGTGGTGACCTGGAACTGACTAGACTTCCATGTCCAATGATACCTTTCCCTCACTTTTTACCAAAGCTTTAGGGAGTGTGCATTCTGATTTTAAGGCAAGGATAATATTTACTCATGGAGCATATGAGGACAGCATACCTGGGTGAGTCAGGGCATTTGGAGAATGTCTGAAGATTATATGTGCACTGAGTATCTGGAAATTAGGGATAGAGATTCCAAGAAGTCAGTTCCATTTACTATTTCTGCACCCCAAAACAGTTGCATACAACAATGACAACATTTATTTTGCTCATGAATCTACAATTTGGGCAGGGCTCAGCAGGGATGTCAGCTCTGTTCCACTCAGCATCAGCTCAGGTGGTTCAAAATCTAGGGGCTAAGATGATCTGAAGGCTCATTCACAGATGTGTCTGACAGTTGATGCTGGCTGTCTCCTGAGGCCTTAGCTGGAGCTGTTGACCAGAACAGTTGCACATGCCTCTTTGTTTTGCTTGGGCTTCCTCACAACATGGTGGCTGTATTCCACAGGTGAGAATCCTAAGAAGGAGAAAGCGGGCCAGGTAGAAGCTGTATCACTTTTTTTGTAAATTAAATTTAGTTTTTGTTGTTGTTGTTGAGACTATACGCAGCAAAATATACACCAATCCAACTGTTTCTACATGTACAATTCAGTGAAATTGATTACATTCTTCTAGTTGTGTAACCATTCTCACCTCCTTTTCTGAGTTGTTCCTCCCCCATTAACATAAACTCATTTTCCCCTAAGGTTCCTATCTAATCTTTCAAGTTGTGTGGTCAATTTGATCCCGTATAGATAGTTTTTCTATGACCTAGCCTTCAAAGCCACACAATATTACTTCCTTTGGATTCCATTCTAAGGCAGTTTCAAGGTCCTGCCTAGAGTCACTAGTATTAGTTACCACTGAGTTGATTCTTACTTGTGGTGACCCCATGTGTGTCAGAATAGAACCGTGCTCCATAGGGTTTTAAATTGCTGATTTTTCAGAAGTAGATCAACAGGCTTTCCTGCAAAGGTGTCTCTGGGTAGGCTTGAATCTCCAACCTTTTAGTGAGCAGCTAAGAGTTTAACTGTTTATATTACCCATGGACTCCGCCTAGAGTCAAAGTGAGGAGAAATTGGTTCCACCTACTGAGGGAGAGTTGCAAGTTTCTGGAGGAGCAGATGGAGCCAGAAATATTTCTGTGGCCATTTTTGGGAAATACAATCTACCAGAAGGTCCATGAGAGTAGCATCATGTAGGTTGGTAGGAAAGACTAAAATATGAGTTACTCCTACTTTGCTGATACCCTGGTGCTGCTGGAAGAGAAATCATGGTTTGGTGAGGTTATTTCCAGAGCTTTGAATGAAAAAGTAATTAAAATGTTCATTTTATATTACTGTAAGTTTTATAAAGTGTTTTCATAGACATTATTAATGTTAGTGCCCCAATAACCTTGTGAGGTAGAAAAGCCACGTTGGTGTCTCCATTTGAGGACAAGGAAATGGAGGCATAAAAATGTGTAGATGGGTTCCCCTAAGCCAGAAACCTAGGGTAAACACAGCTCCTTTGCCTAGGCACAGGCATAAGGGATCCACAGACTTTGAGCACCTTTCCCCCTGCATAGACTTGTGTGGGCCCATCTCAACAGCGTAGGCCCTCATTACCGCAGAACAACAGGGTATATACCGGAACTCTAACTTCAACTGTTTCATGAAGTGAAAAGTTCTTGACATTTGACACTGCTCTGACCATTAATCAGGGTCTTTACCTACCCACATCAGGGGCCTGAGGACTAGTGGCTCCACACAAGCCACCTAGCCACCTGCAAGAGGGGCCCATAAATAAGAGGTGCCCCCAAGTCCTAAAAGCCAACAGCATTAGGTGCTCATAGTCCAGCTGCAAAACCCACCCACCTACACGCTTTAGGGAAGAGGGACATGACTTCCTCCTGGATACTCGGGGGCAGCCATCAGCCCACTGCCTTGCTCAGAGAGTGTCCCCCTGCTGCAGCCAGATGCCTGTACCTACACAAATCACCCATGCCTGTCTACGACTGTAAGTGAAAGACTACACCACACACTTGGTGGCTATCTACCTGCGCCCCTGAGCTGAATCCATATAGGAAGAGTGGGCAGACTCCTGAGCTCACATACCTACTAACAGATCTAACCACCAGGTGACAGGACATTAGAGCTTCAAAGGTGCCAATAATCAAACTAGCTCATATGAGCAGCCTATTTGGGCATATCAAAAGAAAACAAGAAGCTAGGACACAGTAAGTAAACATAATAAATCAATAAAATAACTTATTGATGGCTCAGAGATAACAGTCAATATCAAATCACGTAAAGAGGCAATCCATGATGGCTTCAGCAAGCTCCCAAAATAAAGAATCAAGAAATTTTCCAGAGGAGGAAAATTTCTTGGAATTACCAGGGCAGAATATAAAAGATTAATATACAGAACACTTCAAGAAATTAAGAAGGAAATTAACCAAAATGCAGAACACGCAATAGAGAAAATTAAAAAGATTAGAGAAGAGCATAATGACATATTTAACAGGCTGCAAGAATCCATAGAAAGACAGCAATCAGAAATCCAGATTAACAATAAAATTTCAGAATCAGACAACTCAACAGAAAGTCATAGGAACAGAACTGAGGCAATGGAAGTCAGAATTAGTGAGATTTAAGATAAAGCACTTGACGTTCACTTATTGAGGAAAAATCTGATAAAACGATTAAAAAAAAATGATGAAACTAAGAATTATGTGGGACTCTGTCAAGAAGAATAACCTACGAGAGATTGGAGTACCAGAACGGGGGTGGCGGGGGGGGGCGGATAATGGAAAATACAGAGAGAATTGTTGAAGATTAGTTGGCAGAAAACTTCCCTGATATCGTTAAAGATGAGAAGATATCTATCTAAGATGCTCATTGAACCCCACATAAGGTAGATCCCAAAAGAGAGTCACAAAGACATATTATAATCAAACTTGCCAAAACCAAAGATAAAGAGAGAATTTTAAGAGCAGCTAAGGATAAACGAAAAGTCATTTACGAAAAGCGTCAATAAGAATAAGCTCGGACTACTCAGCAGCAAGCAGGAAAGAAGACAATGGGATGACATATATACAGCCTTGACAGAAAAACAAAACAAAACAAAACAACAGCCGGCCAAGAATTATATATCCAGCAATACTGTCTCTCAAATACGATAGCAAAATTAGGGCATTTCCAGATAAACAGAAGTTTAGGGAATTTGCAAAAACCAAATGAAAATTAAAAGAAACAATAAAGGGAGTCCTCCGGTTAGAAAATCAGTAACATCAAATAACAACCCAAGACTAGAACAGAGCAACAGATATCAACAGGACAGAGCAACCAGATATCAACCCAGATAGGGACGTCACAAAAATAAATCAAAGCTAAGAAACTGAAAATAGGGAAACAGATGTCAATATGTAAAAGATGACATTAAAACAAGAAAGAGGGACTGAAAAAATGTTGACATAGACTTTGCATATGGAGAGGAAGTCAAGGCGATATAAACAAATAAAAGACTGGTATAAACTTAGAAAAACAGGGGTAAATATTAAGGTAACCACAAAGCAAACTAACAATCCTACAAGTCAAAATAAAAAACTAGAAAAATATAAAGACTCAGCAAATACAAAATCAACAACAATGAAAAAGATGAAAAGAAAATACATAATGAGAAGTGACTCAGCACAGAAAATTAAGTGCAAAAAAGAAATTGTGAACAGCACACAAAAAAAGACATCAAAATGACAGCACTAAACTCATACCCATCAATAATTACGCTGAAAGTAAATGGACTAAATGCACCAATAAAGAGACAGAGAGTGGCAGATTGGATAAAAAAACATGATCAGTCTGTATGCTGCCTACAAGAGATACACCTTAGACTTAAAGACACAAAAAAACTAAAACTCAAAGGATGGAAAAGAAGCCAACAACACTCAAAAAAGAGTAAGAGTGGCAATATTAATCTCTCACAAAACAGACTTTGAAGTAAAATCCACCACAAAGGATAAGGAAGGATACTATATAACGATTAAAGGGTCAATACACCAGGAGGACATAACCCTAAAAAATATTTATGCACCCAATGACGGAGCTTCAAAATACATAAAAGAAACTCTAACAGCTCTGAAGAGAGAGAGAGATGGCTCCACAATACTAGTAGGAGCCGCTTTCAGTGAAGGACAGAATATCCAGAAAGAAGCTCAACAAAGACACTGAAGAGCTAAAAGCTACAATCAACCACCTTGATCTCGTAGACGTACACCGAACGCACCAACCAACAGCAGCGAAGTATAATTTCTTTTCCAACGCACATGGAACATTCTCCAGAACAGACAACATATTAGGCCCTAAAGCAAGCCTTAACAGAATCCAAAGCAATGAAATATTACAAAGCGTCTTTTCTGACTATAAAGCCATAAAAGTGGAAATCAACAACACAAAAAGCAAGGGGAAAAAAAAATCAAACACATGGAAACTGAATAACACCTTTCTCAAAAACTATGGGTTATAGAAGAAATTAAGGATGGAATAAAGAAATTCATCGAATCAAACAAGAATGAAAACACATCCTACCAGAACCTTTGGGAAACAGCAAAAGCAGTGCTCAGAGGTCAGCTTATAGCAATAAATGCACACATCCAAAAAGTTGTAACCCTACAACTGAAACAAGTAGAAAGAGAACAGCAAAAGAAGCCCCCAGGCACCAGAAGAAAGGAAATAATAAGAATTAGAGTAGAATTAAATGAAATAAAGAATATAAAAACAATAGAAAGAGTTAACAAGACCAAAAGCTGATTCTTTGAAAAGATCAACAAAATTGATAAACCATTGGCCAAACTGACGAAAGAAAAACAGGAGAGGAAGCAAGTAACCCTTATAAGAAATGAGATGGATGATATCCAACACACCCAACTGAAATTAAAAGAATCATAACAGAATATTATGAAAAATTGTACTGTAACAAATTTGAAAACCTAGAGGACATGGACAAATTTCCAGAAGCTCACTACCTACCTAAACTAACACAAACAGATGTAGAACAACTAAATAAACCCATAAAAAAAGAAGAGATTGGAAGGTAATTAAAAAACTCCACCCCCCCCAACAAAAAAAAAAACAAAACAAAACCTTGGCCTGGATGGCTTATTGGAGAATTCTACCAAACTTATAGAGAAGAGATAACACCACTACTACTAAAGGTATTTCAGAGCATAGAAAAAGATGGAATACTCCCAAACTCATTCTATGAAGCCAGCATAACCCTGATACCAAAACCAGGTAAAGACACCACAAAAAAAGAAAATTAC
>NW_004444146.1:870754-874276 GCF_000243295.1 Trichechus manatus latirostris | reverse complement strand
ATTGGCAGGGAAAAAGTCAAAGTATCTCTATTTGCAGATGATATGATCTTATACACAGAAAACCCCAAAGAAGCCACAAGAAAACTACTGGAACTAATAGAACATTTCAGCAAAGTTTCAGGATACAAGATAAACATACAAAAATCAGTTGGATTCCTTTACACCAACAAAGAGCACCTCAAAGAGGAAATCACCAAATGAATACCATTTAAAATAGCCTCCATGAAGACAAAATACTTAGGAATAAATCTAATCAGAGACATAAAAGATCTATACAACGAAAACTGCAAGACTACTGCAAGAAACCAAAATAGATCAGCATAAGTGGAAAAACATACCTTGCTCATGCATAGGTAGACTCGACATTCTGAAAATGTCAATTCTACCCGAAGTGATCTACAGATACAATGCAATCCTGATCCAAATCTCACCGGAATTTTTAGTGAGATGGAGAAACAAATCACCAACTTCATATGGAAAGGGAAGAGGCCCCGAATAAGTAAAGCATTACTCAAGAAGAAGAACAAAGTGGGAGGTCTCTCACTACCTGATTTTAGAATCTATTATACTGCCACGGTAGTCAAAACATCAATGGATAACTGAATAAACAAATTGTGGTACATACATGCAATGGGATACTATGCAACTATAAAGAATAATGATGAGTCCGTGAAACATAACATGGATGAATCTGGAGGGTATTATGCTAAGTGAAATAAGTCAATCACAAAAGGACAAATAACGTATGGTCTCACTTTTATAAAAAGTCAAGAATAGGTATATACAGAGAAAGCAAATTTCTTTAATGGTTGCCAGGGATGGGGATGGAGGGGAGGGGGAATCACTTGCTAGACAGTAAACACCAGTTATTTCTGATAATGGGAAAGACAATACAAAATATGCGAGAAGTCAGCACAACTTGACCAAGGTAAATGAAGACACTGAGAGGTACTCAAGAATAAAGGACAGTTACAGTAAATGTTATAACACAGACAATTTTGCAACAACAGTTATAACAACCAAAAAATATCTATGTGGTTACATAGGTAGATATGCACGCTATATGTGTATAGGAAGGTCTATGTGAGTTCAAGCACATGCATATATAGGTATATTTGAAGATATAAGTATATACATGTTTGGGTGTGTGGCATATATATTCATATATATAATAAAACACCTAGGGGGCATGGTTACGGAGACCTCCTAGACATTTCCAAACACCTCATGGAATTTTGGTTTACTGGGTTAAAGTGTTTGGGACCATAGTCTTGTGGGACAACTAGCTCAGTTGGTATAGCATAATTCATAAAGATAATGTTCTACATCCTAGTTTGGTGAGTAGCATCTGAGGTCTTAAAAGCTTGTTAGTGGCCATCTAGGACACAGCTATTGGTCTCTTCCAATCTGGAGCAAAGGAGAGTGATGGAAACCAAAGACTCAAAGAAGAAATTAGTCCACAGGACTAATGGCCCCCCCACACCACAGCGTCTGCTAGCCTGAGACCAGAAGAACTAGATGGTGCTACCACCACTGACTGGTCTGATCAGGGATTCAGTAGAAGGTCCCAGATAGAATGGGAGAAAAATGTAGAACAAAACTCTAATTCATAAAAAAGACCAGACTTACTGGACTGATAGAGACTATGGGAACCCCAGAGACTATTGCCCTAAGATACCCTTTTAACCTGGAACTGAAGCCACTCCCAGAGGTCTCTCTTCAGTAAATAATAGATTGGTTTATAAAATAAACAATATCACTCATGAGGAATGTGCTACCTTAAATATTCAACTATACGAGACCAAAAGATCAACAGTTACCCGAAAGCAAAGATTAAAAGGCAAGGAGGGGCAGGGAAGCTAAATGGAAACAGAACAAACAGAATGGAAATAATGAGAATGGTGACACATTGTGAAAATTGTAACCAGTGTCACAGAACAATTTGTACAAAAAACTGTTAAATGATGTCTTAGTCATCTAGTGCTGCTATAACAGAAATACCACAAGGGGATGGTTTTAACAAAGAGAAGTTTATTCTCTCACAGTCTAGGAGGCTAGAAGTCTGAATTCAGGATGCCAGCTCCAGGGGAAGGCTTTCTCTCTCTGTTGGCTCTGGGGGAATGTCCTTGTCATCAATCTTCCTGCATCGAGGATCTTCTCAGCAAAGGGACCCCGGGTCCGAGGGATGAGCTATTTTCCTGGCTCTTGTTTCTTGGTGGTATGAGGTCCCCCTGTCTCTCTGCTCACTTTTCTCTTTTATATCACAAAAGAGATTGACTTAAGATACATCCTAATCTTGTAGATTGAGTCCTACCTCATTAACATAACTGCCTCTAATCCCGCCTCATTAACATCATAGAGGCAGGATTTATAATACATAAGGAAATCACACCAGATGACAAAATGGTGGACAATCACCCAATACTGGGAATCATGGCCTAGTCAAGTTGACACATACTCTAGGGGGGCACAATTCAGTCCATGACAAATGGGAACCTAATTTTCTGTGTAAACTTTCACCTAAAACACAATGAAGTATTTTAAAAAAATCAAAGCTCACTATCATTTTTATATAGAAACCACGATTGAAAATACAAATGACAAGGAACCAGTAGACAGCTATTGAATTTAGAATAAAAGGAAGATTTTTGATTTGTTAATTGTTCTGTTCTGTCACTTATTGTAATGGAATATTTGATCCTTTCCAAAAACATAATAATGAACTCAAGAAGTGTGTACATTCATATAATTTTTTCATGGACACACAGTTGCTTTAAATTTGTGAAAATGTAAAAATACCATAATAACATATTTTTTGGGAAAAGCAACTAACAGATAAGATGACATATTCTGTGGATATAATTCCTATTTCTTCTCACAGTGAGACATTCAATTCAGATCTCCCGGTATGACAGAAAAACACTACCTGTAATCAAGTGCTGAAAATTCTCAGTTATGAAACTAGAATTTGGTAGAATAAGTCATACCTTTTAGTATTTACCATGTTATTACTGATTTATTAAGGATTACCATCTATTTATTCAGGGATTTAGAGAATATAATGGTCTTATAAATCATACACCATATTGTGATTGCTTGTTTGCCTATTTCTGTCCATTGGACTGAAAATTTCCTTGGGAGGGCAGTGGTGGTGATCATACCTTACTCATCTTTGTTCTGTTTTTAATTTTTAATTTTTTTATTGTTGTAGTTTAAATGAAGTTTACATTTCAAGTTAGTCTCCCATACAAAATTTTATACAGACATTGTTATGGATACAAATTGCTCACCCCACTCTGTGACAGCACACTCCTCCTTTCCATCCGTGATTCCCCATGTCCATTCAACCAGCTCATAACCCTCTCTGCCTTCTCATCACACCTCTGGACAGAAGCTACGCCTTTGGTCTATTATATCTACCTGAGCTAAGAGGCACACTCTTCACGAGTATCACTTTATCTCTCACAGTCCAGTCCAATCCCTGCCTGAAGAGTTGGCCTCAGAAATTGTTTTAGTTCTGGG
>NW_004444146.1:852533-870393 GCF_000243295.1 Trichechus manatus latirostris | reverse complement strand
GCCACTCACCAAAGTAGGATGCAGAACATTTTCTTAATAAGTTTTGTTATGCCAATTGACCTAGATGTCCCCTGAAAGCATGGTCCCCAGACACCTACCCCTGCTACTCTGTCTCTCAAAGTATTTGATTGTATTCAGGAAACTTCTTAGCTTTGGTTTAGTCCAGCTGTGGTGACTTCCCCTATAGTGTGTGCTGTCCTTCCCTTCACCTAAGATGATTCTTATCTACTATCTAGTTAGTAAATAACCCTCACCATCCCTCCCCACCCTTGTAACCATCAAAGAATGTTTTCTTCTGTGTTTAAACCTTTTCTTCAGTTCTTATAATAGTGGTCTTATACAATATTTGTCCTTCTGTGACTGACTAAATTCACTCAGCATAATAAGTTCCAGCTTCCTCCATGTTATATGATGTTTCACGGCATCATTGTTGTTCTTTATCGTTGCATAGTATTCCATTGTGTGGATATACCACAGTTTGTTTATCCATTCGTCCATTGATGGGCACCTAGGTTGTTTCTATCTTTTTGCTATTGTGAACAGTGCTGCAATTAACATGGGTGTGCATATATCTATTCGTGTACTGGCTCTTATTTCTCTAGGATATATTCCAAAGAGCGGGATAGCTGGATTGTATGGTACTTCTATTTCTAGCTTTTTAAGGAAGTGCCAAGTTGATTTCCAAAGTGGTTGTACCATTTTACATTTCAACCAACAGTGTGTAAGTGTTCCAGTATCTCCACAACCTCTCCAGCATTTGTTATTTTGTGTTTTTGGATTAAGGCTAGCCTTGTTGGAATGAGATGATATCTCATTGTAGTTTTGATCTGCATTTCTCTAATGGCTAATGATCATGAGCATTTCTTCATGTGTCTGTTAGCTGCCTGAATATCTTCTTTGACGAAGTGCCTGTTCATATCCTTTGCCCATTTTTTAATTGGGTTATTTGTCTTTTTGTTGTTGAGGTTTTGCAGTATCTTGTAGATATTAGAGATTAGATGCTGATCGCATTTGTCATAGCCAAAATTTTTTTCCCAGTCTGTAGGTTGCCTTTTTACTCTTTTGGTAAAGTCTTTTGATGAGCATAAGTGTTTGATTTTTAGGAGCTCCTATTTATCTAGTCTCTATTCTGGTGGTTGCACATTGTTACTTATGGTGCATATTGTGTTATGCCATGTATTAGGGCTCCTTGAGTTGTCCCTATTTTTTCTTCCATGATCTTTTTCGCTTTTGATTTTATATTTAAGTCTTTGATGCATTTTGAGTTAGTTTTTGTGCATGGTGTGAGGAATGGGTCTTGTTTCAGTTTTTTGCAGATGGATATCCAGTTATACCAGCACCATTTATTAAAGAGACTGTCATTTCCCCAATCAACAGACTTTGGGCCTTTGTCAAATATCAGCTGCTCATAGGTGTATGAGCTTATATCTGGATTCTCAACTCTGTTCCATTGGTCTATATATCTGTTGTTGTACCAATACCAGGCTGTTTTGACTACCATGTTGGTATAATAGTTTCTAAAATCAGTGTAAGTCCTCCCACTTTGTTCTTTTTCTTGAGTAATGCTTTATTTATTCAGGGCCTCTTTCCTTTCCATGTGAAGTTGGTGATTTGTTTCTCCATCTCCTTAAAAAATGCCGGTGGAATTTGGATCAGGATTGCATTGTATCTGTAGCTTGCTTTGGGTAGAATTGACATTTTAACTATGTTGAGTCTACCTATCCTATTCCACTTATGCAAGTCTCTTTTAGTTTCTTGCAGTAGTGTCTTGTAGTTTTCTGTGTATAGATTTTTTATGTCTCTGGTTAGATTTATTCCTAAGTAGTTTATCTTCTTGGGGGTATTGTAAATGGTATTGATTTGGTAATTTCCTCTTTGAGGTTCTCTTTGTTGGTGTAAAGGAATCCAACTGATTTTTGTATGTTTATCTTGTATCCTGAAACTTTGCTGTAATGTTCTATTAGTTCCAGTAGTTTTCTTGTGGATTCTTTGGGGTTTTCTGTGTATAAGATCATATCATCTGCAAATAGAGATACTTTGACTTCTTCCCTACCTGTTTGGATGCCCTTTATTTCTTTTTCTAGCCTAATTGCTCTGGTTAGGACCTCCAGCACAGTGTTGAATAAGAGTGGTGAAACAGGGCATCCGTGTCTGTTTCCTCTTCTCAAGGGGAATGCTTTCAAAATCTCTCCATTTAGGATGATGTTGGCTATTGGCTTTGTATAAATGCCCTTAATTATACGGAGGAATTTCCCTTCTATTCCTATTTTGTTGAGAGTTTTTATCATGAATGGGCGTTGGACTTTGTCAAATGCCTTTTCTGCATCGATTTGTAAGATCATGTGGTTCTTGTGTTTTGTTTAATTTTTGTGATGGATTACATTGATTGTTTTTCTAGTGTTGCACCATCACTGCATACCTGGTATAAATCCCACTTGGTCATGGTGAATTATTTTTTTGATATGTTTCTAAATTCTATTGGCTAGAATTTTTTTTGAGGATTTTTGCATCAATGTTCATGAGGGATATTGGTCTGTAATTTTCTTTTTTTGTGGTGTCTTTACCTGCTTTTGGTATCAGGCTTCATAGAACGAGGCTGGGAGTATTCCATCCTTTTCTATGCTCTGGAATATCTTTAGTAGAATTTGTGTTAGCTCTTCTCCGACAGTTTGGTAGAATTCTCCAATGAAGCCATCTGGGCCAGTGCTTTTTTTTTGTTGGGAGTTTTTTAATAAACTTTACAATCTCTTCTTCTGTTATGGGTTTATTTAGTTGTTCTACCTCTGTTTGTGTTAATTTAGGTAGGTAGTGAGTTTCTAGATATTTTCCATTTCCTCTAGGTTTTCAAATGTTTAGAGTACAATTTTTCATAGTAATCTGTTATGATTCTTTTAATTTCAGTTTGATCTGTTGTGATATCACCCATCTCATTTCTTATACGGGTTACTTGCTTCCTCTCCTGTTTTTCTTTTGTCAGTTTGGCCAATGGTTTATCAATTTTGTTGATCTTTTCAAAGAACTAGCTTTTGGACTTGTTAACTCTTTCAACTGTTTTTCTATTGTCTATTTCATTTAATTCTGCTCTAATTCTTAGTATTTCCTTCTTTCTGGCTCCTGAGGGCTCCTTTTGCTGCTCTCTTTCTACTTGTTCCAGTAGTAGGGTTAATGTTTTGATTATGGCCCATTCTTTTTGGAAGTGTGCATTTATTGCTATAAGCTGACCTCTGAGCACTGCTTTTGCTGTGTCCTAAAGGTTCTGTAGGATGTGTTTTCATTCGTGTTTGATTCTATGAATTTCTTTATTCCATCCTTAATTTCTTCTATATCCCTGTAGTTTTTGTGCTAGGTATTGTTCAGTTTCCATGTGTTTATTTTTTTTTCCTTGCTTTTTGTGTTATTGATTTCCACTTTTATGGCTTTATGGTCAGAAAAGATGCTTTGTAATATTTCAATGTTATGGATTCTGTTAAGGCTTGCTTTATGGCTTAATATGTGGTCTATTCTGGAGAATGTTCTGTGTGCATTGGAAAAGAAAGTATACTTGGCTGCTGTTGGGTGTAGTGTTCAGATATGTCTATTAGATCAAGGTGGTTGATTGTAGCATTTACCTCTTCTGTGTCTTTGTTGAGCTTCTTTCTGGATGTTCTGTCCTTCACCAAAAGTGGCGTGTTGAGGTGTCCTGCTACTATTGTGGATGTCTAGCTCTCTTTTCAGTGCTGTTAGAGTTTCTTTTATGTATTTTGCAGCCTGTCGTTGGGTGCGTAAATATTTATTATGGTTATGTCCTCCTGGTGTATTGACCCTTTAATCGTTACGTAGTGCCCTTCCTTATCCTTTGTGGTGGATTTTACTTTAAAGTCTATTTTGTCAGAGATTAATATTACCACTCTTGCTCTTTTTTGAATGTTGTTTGCTTGGTATATTTTTTTCCATCCTTTGAGTTTTAGCCTGTTTGTGCCTTTAAGTCTAAGGTGCGTCTCTTGTAGGCAGCATGTAGACGGATCATACTTTTTTATCCAATCTGCCACTCTCTGTCTCTTTATCGGTGCACTAAATCTGTTTACATTCAATGTAATTATTGATTGGTATGAGTTTAATGCTGTCATCCTGATGTCTCTTTTTGTGTGTTGTTCACAGTTTCTTTTTTCCCCTTATTTTCTGTGCTGTTTTCTTTAGGTTTTTTTGTCATCTTTTTCATTGTTGTTAATTTTGTATTTCTGAGTCTTTATATTTTTCAATTTTTTTATTTTTATTTGTAGAATTGTTAGATTTCTTTGTGGTTACCTTAACATTTACCCCTATTTTTCTAAGTTTATACCAGTCTTTTATTTCTTTATATCGCCTTGACTTCCCCTCCAAATGAAAAATCAATGTCTGCATTTTTTAAGTCCCTCTTTTTTGTTTTAATGTTTTCCTTTTTTACATATTGATATCTCTGTTTTCCTATTTTCAATGTTTTAGGCTTAATGTACTTTCGACTTCTCTATCTGAGTCAATATCTGGTTGCTCTGTCCTGTGTTCTAGTCTTGTGTTTTTATCTGATGTTGTTGATTATCTAACCGTTAAGACTCCCTTTAGTATTTCTTGTAATTTTGGTTTGGTTTTTGCAAATTCCCAAAACTTCTGTTTATCTGGAAATGCCCTAATTTCACCATCATATTTTAGAGACAGTTTTGCTGGATATATAATTCTTGGCTGGCAGTTTTTTTCCTTCAAGGCTTTATATATGTCATCCCATTGCCTTCTCGTGTGCATGGTTTCTGCTGAGTAGTCCGAGATTATTCTAATTGACTCTCCTTTGTAGATGACTTTTCTTTTATCCCTAGCTGCTCTTAAAATTCTCTCTTTATCTTTGGTTTTGGTAAGTTTGATTATAACATGTCTTGGTGACTTTCTTTTGGGATCTACCTTATGTAGGGTTCGATGAGCATCTTGGATAGATATTTCATCTTTCATGATGTCAGGGAAGTTTTCTGCCAACAAATCTTCAACAATTCTCTCTGTATTTTCTGTTATCCCCCCCATTCTAGTACTCCAATCACTCGTAAGTTATTTCTCTTGATAAAGTCCCACATAACTCTTAGACTTTCTTCATTCTTTTTAATTCTTTTATCTGATTTTTCCTCAAATAAGTTGGCGTCAAGTGCTTTATCTTCAGTGTCACTAATTCTATCTTCTACTGCCTCAATTCTGCACCTATGTCTTTCTAGTGAGTTGTCTAATTCTGAAATTTTCTTGTTAATCTTCTGGATTTCTGATTGCTGTCTCTATGGATTCTTGCAGCCTATTATATTTGTCATTATGTTCTTGAATAACTTTTTTAAGTCCTCCTACTACTGTGTCTGTGTATTCTTTGGAAGTTTCTACATTTTGATGAATTTCCTTTCTAATTTCTAGATGAGTTCTGTATATTAATCTTTTGTATTCTGTCTCTGGTAATTCTAAGAAATTCTCTTCCTCCAGAGAATTTATTGATTCTTTATTTTGGGAGCTTGCTGAAGCCATCATGGACTGCCTCTTTATGTGATTTGATATTGATTGTTGTCTCTGAGCCATCAATAAGTTATTATAATTTTAGTTTATATTTGTTTAGTGTGTCCTAGCTTCTTGTTTTGTTTTGATATGTCCAAACAGGCTGCTTGTGTGCGCTAGTTTGATTATTGGTGCCTTTGAAGATCTAATGTCTTGTCACCAGGTAGTTAGTTCTGTAATTAAGTATGCACATACAGGATTCTGTTAAATTTTACTGTATGGGTTCAGCTCAGGTGTCCAGGCAGTCAGTCACCAAGAGTGTGGTGCAGGCTCTCACCTACAGTCTCAGGGAGGCATGAGTGATTGGTGTAGGCACAGGTATATGGCTGCAGTAGGAGGTCACAGGCTGAGCAAGGCAGGGGGCTGACGGCTGCCCCTGAGTGTCTGAAAGGAAAACGTGTCCCTATTCCCTAGAGTGAGTAGGTAGGTGAGTTTTGCAGCTGGACTATGAGCCCCCTACTCGGTTGGCTGTAAAGAATCAGGGGCACCACTTATTCTTGGACCCCTGTAGCAGGTGACTAGGTGATGTAGGTGGAGCTACCAGTCCTCAAGCCCCTGGTGCGGATCCATAAAAGTGTCTGCTTAAAGTGCAGGGCTGTGTCAAGGGTCACAAATATGCCACTTGACAGCTGAAACAGTTGAAGTTATACTTCAGGTGTTTACCCTGTTGTACTGTGGTAGTGAGGGCTTATGCTGTTTAGATGGGTCCACACAAGTCTATACAGGGGTGGAAGGCCCTCAAAGTCTGCGGACCCCTTATGCTTGTGCCTAGAAAAGGAGCTGTGCTGACCCTGAGTTCCTGGCTTAGGGGAGCCAGTAGCTATTTTGTTCCCTCTCCAGGGCCAGTAGAATGGGTCAGGGTGCCTTTTGGGATCTACTTCCAACCCAGGGGACTCAGAGGCTTTGGAAGGCTGGACTGGTGCAGAGCGTGGGGGAGGAGGTAAAAAGGTAAAAGGGAGAGAGGTTTTTCCCTAAATGGGCTTTTTTTTTTTTCAATCCCCATGAAAGGCCACAAGCATGTACTTATCTTTAACCACTTGGGAGCTGCTTCTCACTGGTTTGGAGTGTCCAAACAGAATCTCTGCTGCCGGATCTCTTTCGATGTGGAAACTGCCTCCTGAGCACATGCGCAGAGCTGTTTGCCTGCTTCGCTGCCACCCGGAGCCGTTTGTGGCTGAAGAGCTGCAGCTCCCACCGCTGCCAGTCTGGCACTCCTCGCTTCTTCAGAACTGTCTCCCTCTCCCCCTGCCACTCAGTCTGATTCCTCAACTATGCCTTGTTCAGGGCTCCTAGATATTTACATACAATCAAAACACTTGTTTTTCCAGGTCTTTGTTGTAAGAGGGATATAGGAAGCCGTCTGACTACTCTGCCATCTTGGCCCCACTTCCTCATCTTTATTCTTGAGATTAAAAACTGCACTATTTGTAACCTATTTTAAATGCTCAGTAAATGTTTCTGAATGGAATAATCAATAAATTATGAGCATAAATTAAAAAAAAGGGCACAAGATGTAACTTGAAGTCATGCAAAGGAATAAATAGTTAAAGATGGCTGCATATGTAAATATAAAAGTAGTATTATTATGTTTTTGGCTTGAGCTCCTCTTTTTATTTCTTGCATTATTTAAAAGACAAATGCATAAAAATATATGTTAAAGGGCACACAATGTATTAAGATGTAGTTTCTGACAACAACATAATGTGGGGGACAGAGCTGTATAGGAGCTAAGTTTTGTATGCTATTAAAGCTAAGTTGTATCAGTTCAAACTAGAGCATTATAAATTTAAGATAGTAATTGTAATCCTCATGGTAACTGTGAAGAAAATATCTCAAAAAATACACAAAAGAAAAAGAGAAGGGAATCAGAATAGTATATTACAAGGTTTATTTAAACATAATAGAAGTAGAAGGCATTGAGAGAGGGAATAAGGAACAAAAATGTAGACGAAATACAGAAAACAACAAAATGACAGAAGTTATTCTTTATCATTAATGACTTTAAATGCAAATGGATTAAACCTTACAATCAAAGGGCAGAGACTGCATAATGGTCAAAATATATGCTGTCTACATGTGACTCACTTTAGATCCAAAGACTCAAAGATTAGAAGTGGAAGGATGGAAAAAGATACTGCATGCAAGTAGTAACCAAAAAGAGCTGGGTAGCTATACTAATATCAGAAAAAATAGATTTTAAGTCAAAAACTATTATAAGAGGCAACAGAGGATGTTATAAATTGGAAAAAAAATCTATTCATCAAGAAGATATAACAATTATAAATATATATACACCCAACAGCAGAGTCCCAAAATATCTGAAGCAAAAACTCACAGACTTAAAGGAGAAATAGAAAATTCTACAATAATATTTGGAGACTTTAATACCCAATTTCAATAATGAATAGAACATCTAGACAGAAGACAAATAAGGAAGTAGAAGACTTGAACAACGCTATTAACCAACTTGACTTCAAAGGCATATAGAATACTCTACCCAACAGTAGTAGAATATACTTTCCTTTCAACTGCTCATGGAAAAAATCTCCAGGAAAGACCATATGTTAGGCCACAAAACAAACCTAAATAAATTTTA
Organism: Trichechus manatus latirostris; assembly: GCF_000243295.1. Lineage (NCBI taxonomy): Eukaryota > Metazoa > Chordata > Mammalia > Sirenia > Trichechidae > Trichechus > Trichechus manatus. The sequence continues at coordinate 862,265 of NW_004444146.1, read as the reverse complement.
AATATTGAAATCATACAAAGTACCTTCTTTGGCCACAAAGGAATGAAGCTAGAAATCACTAACAGAAGGAAGACTGGATAATTCACAGACATGTGAAAATTAAACTATACTTTCTTAAACAAGCAATGAGTCAAAGTAGAAATTACAAAGGAATTAGAAAATACTCTGAGACAAATGAAAACAAAAACACAACGTAGCAGAACATATAGGATGTAGCAAAAGCAATGCTCAGTAAGAAATTAATAACTATAAACCAAAAAACAAACTAGCAAAAAAACAATTCCATCAAGTTGGTTCTGACTCATGGCAACCCCATGTATATCAGAGTAGAACTGGGCTAGCCGTATAGGGTTTTCAGTGGCTGAGTTTTTGGAACTAGATCACTAGGCCTTTCTTCTAAGGTACCTCTAGGTGGACTCGAACCTCTAGTCTTTTTCTTTTTTTTTTTTTAATATTTTGTGTTTTAAGTGAAAGTTTATACAGCAAATTAGATTCCCATTCAACAATTCATACACAAATTGTTCCCTGACATTGGTTACCATCCCCGCAGTGTATCAACACTCTCACCATTTCCACTCTGCCTGCCCTGTTTCCATCCTTCCAGTTTCCCTGCCCCTCCTTGCCTTCTCATCTTTGCTGCTCGGTAAGTGTTGACCATTTGGTCTTGTATAGTTGATTGTTTGAAGGAGCACATTCCTCACAGGTGTTATTGTTTATTTTTTAGGCCAATCTATTATTTGGTTTCAGTTCCAGGCTGAAAGGGTATCTTAGAGAAAATCATTGTGACCGTTGGTTAGGCGAAGATTTCTTGAGTAGGGCACAATAATCACAAAGTAAAAGAAAAAAATATCTACAAATTGGATTTTATTACAATAAAAACTGTTTGCTCTTCAAGGACACTTGAAAAGTAAAGCCAGAGACAGGGAGAAAATATTGCAAAACACGTGCTTTACAAAGGACTTGTTTTGAAAATAGGTAAAGAAATCTTAAAACTCAAGAATATGAACAACCTAATAAAGATGGGCAAAATATTTGAACAAACACTTCACCAAAGACATGATTCTCTGCATCATTAGTTGTTGAGGAAATGAGAATTAAAATGAGATACTACTAGAATGGCTAACATTAAAAAGACGGAGCATATGAATTTTTGGTGAAAATGTGGAGCAACTGGAACCCTCATAGACCGATGATGGGAATATAAAATGGTACAACCATTTTTGAAAACAATTTGACAGTTTTTTTAAAAGTTAAATATATTCCTACTGTATGTCCCAGTCATTATACTCCTGGGTAAAATTCCCAAGAGAATTGAAAGGAAATGCCCACACAAAGATTTGTACATGAATCATCATAGCAGCTTTATTTGTAATAGCCAAATCAGCAAGCATCTCACATATCCTACCACTCAGCAACAAAAGCTGTCTATGTACGCAACAATGGGAATCAATCTTTAAAAACCAGACATAATTACATAATGTGTAATTCCATTTATATACAATTCTAGAAAATGTAAACTGACGTAGAACTAGAGAGATAGAAAGGAGATCAGCTATTTCCTGGGATTAGGAGTGAAGAGACGGATGGGTTACAGAGAGATATGAAGAAATTTGTGAAGGTGAAGAACTGTTACCTCATTGTGGTGATGGTTTCATACATAGTTTTATATATGTAAAAATAAACAAATTGTACACCTTAATACGTGTGATTTATTGTTCATTAATTTTACATAAACAAAGCTATATAAAATATAAAGAGTTATCCTTGATCTCAAGAGTTTTCAGTTCAAATGGAACTGATCAGATCAGGTTTTGCTGATCTGACTTAGTGGGAATTAGAGCCTGTAGAATTTTTTAGATTTTAGGGGGATCTCTAATCTAGTGTGTCCTGAGATGACGATCTTTGTCCTGGGATGATTCTGTACCCACAGTAATCAGCAGAGACTCATCAGTTCACATCCTGGCATTTAGGATGAGCAAAGCCTCTTGAACTTATAGTGGAAATAGACTGGGAGGTATCTCATCAAAAATGATAACACCTACTGAATACATACTGTTGTTAGTTGCTGTTGAGTCTGCCCCCAACTCATGATGACCCCATGTACAACAAGATTGGACTGCTGTGATCCATGGGGTTTTCACTGGCTAATTTTTTGGAAGTAGATCACCAGGACTTTCTTCCTAGTCTTTCTTAATCTGGAAACTTTGATGAAATCTGTTCATTATCATAGCAACATGCAGGCCTCCACTGATGGATGAGTGGTGGCTTCTTATGAGGTGCATTGGCCAGGTATTGAACCTGGGTCTCCTGCACGGAAGTCAAGACTTCTACCAGTGAACCACCACTGCCCCCTTGAGCAGGTACTATCTGCCAAATATTGTACTAAGTTTTTTTTTTTTTCTGCACACATTAAATCTTCACAGTTATTTTGCAATTATTCCAAATCCAAAACCAAACTTTTTGTGTCGAGTTGATTCCAATGCATAGAAACGCTTTAGGACAGACTAGAACTGCCCTATAGGGTTTCCAATCTTTGTGGAAGCAGATTGCCACATCTTTCTCCCATGGAGCGGTTGGTGGGTTCAAACCTCCTACCTTTAAGTTAGCAGCTGAGTGCTTAACCACTGCACCACCGGGGCTCCTTTAGCCTTGCTTTATAAAGGAGCCCCAGTGGCACAGTGGTTAAGCACTTGGCTAGTAACCAAAAGGTGGACAGTTCCTGCTCTGCAGGAAAAAATGCAGCAGTCTGCTTTCGGAAAGATTTAATGGCCTTGCAAACCCTGCGGGGTACTACTCTGTCCTACAGAGTCACTATGAGTTAGAATCAACTTGATGGCAATATTTTTTTGTTTGTTTTTTTCAATAGCTAGAAATCAATCAAAGATGACATATCACTTGCTCTTCAAACCTCATTCAGGCATGCAAGATGCCTGAGATTGCTTCTCTGAGGATTGTAGTGGTCTCTGACAGTACTTGACTTCGTGAGCTATTTTTTCATATTGCAATGAAATTCATCTGTTAAAGATTCCTAAAGCAATGTTAGCCTGGGCCGACTTACCACTGATGTCTGAGCAAAAGAAAACATTGTATAATTTCATCCTCCAGGAAAAGAAACCACTCCACGACTATGCACTCACTGTGGTTTTTTTATAATTCATTTTTTAAATTGACAGTAAAATACATTCTTTTGGTGCACAGCTCTATTAGTTTTGATAAAAGCATAGAGTGTGTAACCACCACCACCATCAAGACTCAGAGCAGCTCCATCACACCCCAAAATTCCCTTGCACCCCTTTTTGTGAGCACCCATAACCCTGGCAGTCACTAATCTATTCTATGCTCCTATAACCTTTTACTTTCTGAAATGTCATATAAATGGAATCATACAGTACGTGGCCTTTCGAGACTGCCTCCTTTCACTTAGACTAATGCTTCTGAAATTCATTAAGGTAGTTGTGTGTCAATACTTTGCTTCCTTTTATTGCTGAGTAATATTCTATCGTAAGGATGATCCTAACAGTTGTTTGACATCTTTGTCTGGTAATTCCAACATCTGGGCATCTGTTGGTTGTCTTTTTCCCCCGATAATTTGTCAGAAGTCCCTGAATACTGAACAATTTTGGATTGTTGTTTGAGCATTTTGAATACTATATTGTGAGACTCTGGGTCCTTTAAAGTCCTCTGAAGATTGTTGTCGTTGTTTTAAGCAGGCAATCGACTTGTTTCAGTTCAGACCAAATATTCTGTCTCACCTTTTGTGGGCTTTGGTTCAAATGCCAGTTCAGTTTGCAAGGCCTTTTATATGACATTTGAGTCTGGTCCACGCATGCTCCGCTCTGGAATTAATCTGGAACTTGGGTGATGTGATTTAGTTTCAAAACTTCTGCTATGCATCTTTGCAACTGTTCAGTCCACGAGATGCTTGGAAGAGTTGGGACATCTCTTGGTTCATACACAGAATTAGGGGATAGTCTTCTCCAGCCTTCTCCTCTTCGGTATTTCTCCACACTCTTGGGCTCCCAGGGGACCGTTTTCCCAGCTCCTCTGTCCAGAAATTCAGATTCCTTTCAGAGTTTTAGCTGCTGACCCTGTTGCCCGGTTTTAGGTATCAGAAGCCACCGTTGCAGGAAAATGGAGAGAGAAAAGAGAAAGAAACAGGGAGAATCTTCCCTAAGCTCTTGGCACTACAAGGCTTATTTTTCTGTTTCCTCTGTCCAGAGACATAGGTTTTCTCTCGGGATTTTAGACATCCACCCCGCACTGCCCCTGTGGTGGTGCAGTTCTGAGACTGGGCTGGCCTAGGGGCAGGGCCTGAAGGGAAGAAAGAGAAAAAAGAAAACCCAGCTGCTGCCAGTAAGTAGCTGGCAGTGGATGCAGGAGATACCAAGAAGGTTTGGATAGATGCTGATTTTTTTCAAAGAATATTAGAATCTGAGGACCAAGGATTTTGATGAGGGCTGTTGGATTTTAAAAGCCAGCAGGAAATATTTTCTGCGTGAGAGTACACACTGGAGCGGCCTAGTAAAGATTTGTAAGAGAGTGAACAAACTGCATGGGGCAGGGCGGTAGCATGTAAAAAAGCATCTTCTAAAACATTTTCTGAACAAAATTTTCTGATGTATTAATTTCATGCAGTTCAAATCCCCAGTGTCAAATCTCCATTGTCAGACACAAAAGATTTCTTCTCCATCTCAGAGGACTAGGTCAGAATAAAAGCCATGGAAGCCAGGAACTGTGGATGATAAAACCAAGTTGTTTGTGTCACTGTGTGGAGCCACAGCCTTGCCCGCCATGAAGGCCTCCAGTTCACTATTGGAGGCAGAGAGAGAGGAGGGAGTGGCGGAAATGAGGAAGAGACAAGAGACACTAAAACCACTCCTTTCAAACAGGAAGAAAAAGCCACAAGGCCAAAAGAAGAGGTCAAAAATAAAACATTTTAATTTTTTTACTAGTACCAATACTATCTAAATAGTCAAGTGGAGGCTTGAGTCATAAATTACGTGCTTAAATCTGTTTGCACAGTAACCTGGCTAATTCATAGTAGAGAATTATCAGCCTCAATGATCTGGACAGTTCCTTAAATGTGTGCCCCTTTTTTTCATGAAAGGACTATCTAAACAGCTGAATCAGTGTCCATATTGCCTTGTCATCATTATTAACGTTATTGAAAAGTGTTTATTAAGCCAATAAAACAAGTCAATTTGACACTCTCCTTCTCTATAGCGGTTTGGAACCAAAACCTGATAAAAACTATGTGGTTAAGTGGTAGAAGATATACACATGATTGTATAAGAAATACCAAATTAATAAAGTAAACGAATGTTTAAATTGTGTCCACAGCAAGGGAAGTTGTAGGAGTTTTAAGTTTAGACAGGTTGTTGTTGTTGCTAGGTGCCCTTTCATCAGTTCTGACTCATAGTGAACCCATGGGACAGAGTAGAACTGCCCCACAGAGTTTTCTAGGTTGCAAGGATGGCGATACTTCTTCTCACATACTTTGAACATGTTATCAAGAGGGACTAGACCCTGGAGAAAGATATCATGCTTGGTAAAGTAGAGGTTCAGCGAAAAAGAGGAAGACCCTCAATGAGATGGATTGACACAGTGGCTGCAACAATGGGCTCAAGCATAACAACAATTGTGAAGATGGCACAGGACAGGGAAGTTTTTCGTTCTGTTGTACATAGTGTCACTATGAGTAGGAACTGACTCGACAGCACCTAACACCAACAACAACAACACAACAATCTTTACGGGACCAGATCACCAGGTCTTTATCCTTCAGAACTACTGAGTGGGTTTGAAACATAGACCTTTTGGTTAGCAGCCAAGCCCTTAAGCATGGGATTAGAACAATTGGCATCTTCCAAACCACCTGGGGAGGGTAGCCAGAAGAAATGGGCTTCAGAAGCACTGTCATGTGATAACTGTGGCCTGGTGCACTGAGAGGTGTTTTCCGAAAGGTGGTTTTCCAAAAGGTGATTATTATGGATTGATGTTATCAGGAGGGACCAGTCCCTGGAGAAGGACATCATGCTTGGTAGAGTACAGGGTCAGTGAAAAAGAGGAAGACTCTTGAGAAAATGGATTGACACAGTGGCTGAAACAATGAGCTCAAACATAAAAACAATTGTCACAGAACCGGGCAGCGTTTCATTTTGTTGTACATGGGGGCTCTATGAGTCATAACCGACTTGACCATACCTAACAACAACAACAACAACAACAACAATGGATTGAATTGTGTTTCCCAGAATATGTGTTGGAATCCTAACCCCTATACCTGTGAATATTATCCTGTTTGAAAATAGGGTTTTGTTGTGTTAATTAGATCATTCCAGAGTAGGGTGGGTTCTAAATCTAATCACTTCTGAATTATAAAAAGAGCAGCAGAGACCCAGGGACACACCTAGGGGAAGATAGATGCCATGTAAGGAGCTCTACAAGCCAAGGAGCCAAGGAAAACCTGGGACTACCGATAAGAAAGAAATGGACACGACTGAGATCCTAATTTGGACTTTTAATTTCCAAAACTGTGAGAAAATAAATAAATTTCTGTTCTTTAAAGCCACCCACTTGTGGTATTTATGTTACGGTGGCACTGGGAAACTAAGTGCTTTCGTCTGCAGGCTCCACAGCATATGTGCCTGAGGAGAACGCAGAGGACATGTGGAGGGAGCATGCTTGCTGACTTTGGGGTTGTGGCTCCCTCAGAGAAACTAATGCAAACCAAAGAGCCTTTCTCAAGATAACATACACACAGACACACACCTATACATAACTGTGTTTGTAATTTCAGGGGGTTCAGCAGTGGGATGTGAAATTTTTGGAGGCAGGTATTCTACCTGCATCTGGCCTTGTATCTGGCACATAGTAGATGCTCAATGAATGTTTATTAAATGAGTTGATGTGTTCAGAAAACAAAGAGGTATTGAATGTTTCCACCTATATACCAGGAACATTACTCAGTGCTGGGGACATATCAGTGAACCAGACAGGCAAAAACATCCTTGCTCTCATAAAGCTTGGGGAAGGATTGACAATAAACAAGCTAAATAGGTCATGAATTTCATGTATTCTATAGCTAGCTGCCACTGAGTCCACTCTGACTCATTTCGACCTTATATACAACAAAACTAAATGTTGCCCAGTCCTGCATCATCCTCAAAATCACTGGCATGTTTGAGTTCATTGTTGCAGCTGTTGTGCCAGTCCATCTCACCGAGGGTCTCTCATGCCCTCACTGACCCTCTACTTCACCAAACATGTCCTCTTCCAGTGATTGAGCCCTCCCGAGGACATGTCCAAAGCAAGCAAGTTGGACAATGTTCTATTGTGATCCATAGAGTTTTCAGTGGCTAAATTTTGGAAGTTGAACTCCAGGCCTTTCTTCCTAGTCTGTCTTAGACTGGAAGCTCTGTTGAAACCTGTCCACCATGGGTGACTCTGCTGGCATTTGAAATACTGGTGACATAGTGTCCCACATCACAACAACATGCAGGCCATCACAGTACACAAACTGACAGATGAGAGGTGGTATAATGTATTAGGTGGTGGTAAGTACTAAGGAGAAAAGTAAAGCAGGGAAATGGGGTGGGACACCTCGAGGAAAATTGCAATTTTAAGTAGTGTGGCCAGAGAAAGCCTCACTGAGGAGGTGATATTCAAGGACGGACCTGAAACAAGTGAAGACATCACCATTGGCTTCCAGATAAGTGATTGGATAGAGGATGGGTGATGGGATAGAGGAAGGGGTGTGCTGGATGATTGGTGAGGGGTCTGAAATACAGATCAAAGGCATGGAGAATACAGGTGAAGTCACATATAGGTCGGCAGTGGAGCCCCAGGATGGGTGACGTATGCCACCAAGCCCAAACCTTTATTTATTTATTTTTTATGGTTGTAGTTTAAATGAAGTTTACATTTCAAGCTAGTCTGCCACACAAAAATTTATACATACATTGTTATGTGACCCTAATTGCTCTCCCTATACTGTGACAGTACACTCCTCCTTTCCACCTCTGATTCCCCATGTCCATTCAACCAGCTCCTAACCCTCTCTGCCTTCCCATCTCACCTTGAGACAGAAGCCACTCGTTTAGTCTCTTGTATCTACTTGAGCTAAGAGGCACACTCCTCACAAGTATCACGTTATGTCCCACAGTCCAGTCAAATCCCTGTCTGAAGAGCTGGCCTTGGAAATCATTTTAGTTCTGGGCTGATAGAGAGTCCAGGTGTCATCCTTTCTGGGGTTCCTTCAGTCTCAGTCAGACCACTAAGTCTGGTCTTCTTACTAGAATTTGAGTTCTGCACCCCTCTTTCTCCTGCTCCATCTGGAACTCTTTGTTTTGTTCCCTGTCAGGGCGGACATTGGTGGTAGCCAGGCACCATCTAGTTCTTCTGGTCTCAGGCTGATGAAGTCTCTGGTGTATGTGGCCCTTTCTGTCTCTTGGGCTAATACTTTCCTTGTGTCTTTGGTGTTCTTCATTCTCCTTTACTCCAGGTGGTTGGACAAATTGATGCATCTTAGATGGCCGCTTGCAAGATTTTAAGACCACAGAAGCCACTCACCAAAGCAGGATGCAGAAGATTTTCTTGATAAGCTTTGTTATGCCAGTTGACCTAGATGTCCCATGAAAGCATGGTCCTCAGATCCCTACCCCTGCAACTCTGTCCCTCAAAGTGTTTGATTGTATTCAGGAAACTTCTTAGCTTTGGTTTAGTCCAGTTGTGCTGACTTCCCCTGTAGTGTATGCTGTCCTTCCCTTCACCTAAGATAATACTTGTCTACTATCTTGCTAGTGAATAACACTCACCCTCCCTCCCCACCCTCGTAACCATCAAAGAATGTTGTCTTCTGTGTTTGAACCTTTCCTTGAATTCTTATAATAGTGATCTTATACAATATTTGTCCTTCCGTGACTGACTAAATTCACTCAGCATAATGCCCTCCAGATTCCTCTACATTATGTTTCACAGCTTCATCGTTGTTCTTTATCTTTGCTTAATATTCCATTGTGTGGATATACCATAATTTGTTTATCCATTCATCCGTTGATGGGCACCTAGGTTGTTTCCATCTTTTTGCTCTTGTGAACAGTGCTGCAATTAACATGGCTGTGCGTGTATCTATTCCTGTGATGGCTTTTATTCCTCTAGGACATATTCCAGGGAGTGGGATAGCTGGATTGTATGGTACTTCTATTTGTAGCTTTTTAAGGAAGCGCCAAATTGATTTCCAAAGTTGTTGTACCATTTTAAATTTCCACCAATAGTATATAAGTGTTTCAGTCTTTCCAAAACCTCTCTAGAATTTATTATTTTGTGTTTTTTGGATTAATGCTAGCCTTGTTGGGGTTAGATGATAATCTCATTGTAGTTTTGATCTGCATTTCTCTGATGGCTAGTGATCATGAACATTTCTTCATGTGTCTGTTAGCTGCCTGAATATCTTCTTTGGTAAAGTGCCTGTTCATATCGTTTGCCTGTTTTTTAATTGGGTTATTTGTCTTTTTGTTGTTGAGGTTTTGCAGTATCTTGTAGATTTTAGAGATTAGACGCTGATCGCATTTGTCATAGCCAAAATTTTTTTCCCAGTCTGTAGGTTGTCTTTTTACTCTTTTGGTGAAGTTTTTTGATGAGCATAAGTGTTTGATTTTTAGAAGCTCCCAGTTATCTAGTTTCTCTTCTTGTGTTTGTGCTTTGTTACTTATGGTTTGCATTGTGTTTATG